>NW_025737665.1:0-14504 GCF_021292245.1 Micropterus dolomieu
GATTCATTAAGGCAGTGACAGACTCATTCTGCAAAGATGAACAAATATTATAATATATCCATGTAATCATAGAATGCCCAAAAAGTCCAATTCTCAGAATTTTGTACATGAGGTCCAATTTTTTTAAACCTCAAGTTCTCTTCAAGTTCCTAGTGACAGGCTTGTTGTTTACTGCAGCAGTGTTTCCATTTGATGTAATGTAGGTAGGATGTAGGTAGGAGGAGGGACACAATAACCTTTCAGAGCGGGCATTAATAGTGGAAAACTAGAATAGCATCACTAACATTCATTTTGGACAAATAAAAGGGCAACATACATGCAAGATATGTATAATATAATATATATAATATAAATATAATGAATGTAAACAAACAATGCATGGTCCACAAATAAAATTACTTCTCCTGAATATGTAAGAGATACCTTTATCTCTGCTGATTGGTTAGGAAGAGGGGCTTGGTGGCTGGGTACAGGCTTAGTGGCCTGTATAGCATCTTTGACAGTTTGTGTGATAGTATCTGCCAGCCCTACAATCAAATTAATAGAAGAAATGAACATATCTTCAAAATTGCCAATTGCCAGTTGTGTTTTTTTGCTTTATTATTATCATTATCATTGTCAGAATATTATCATTGATAAAGGTTAAAGGTTTCCGCAAGGAGTCTCTTCTTCTTACCTTCTTGCAGTTGAAGATTCAATCTTCTCAACCGCCTGATCTCCTTTTCCTTGTCTTTTACTCTTAGTTTGAGCTCCTCTATCATGTCATCCTTGTCGTCTGTCTATCATGACAGAGAGAGGAGTGAGTGCACAGGAAAGAAAGAGAAAATTGAGAAAGAAGGAATGGAGATCTTTGGCAGTATCTTGGGACATGATAGAAGCCCCAAATTACAGCAAAATGGGGTACTGAACACTTTGAGGATAGAAAATGTTCTGCATGCTGATGGAAAACAATAATTTCACGTAATAAATGTTAAATCTGCCATGATTTGCTAGTAAGCCACAGCATGACTAAGCCTCTCACAACAATCAGTCAGGGGGCTGTGGCCTATTTTACACACTGTCTCTATCGACTACTACAACAAACCCTTAGTTATACTTCTTATAATTTGAACAAAGTGATTACCTTTGGCCGTTTTGGAGTCCTGCATGGATCATCCTCTATCTGAAAAACAAGTGTGTGGGGAAAGGAAGTACATTGTCAGAATTAATGAAGATGAGTCTAAAAATAAAATAGTATTTGCTCAAAAATGTTTGAAGTTTTTTACTCAGATGTGTTAAAACAAAATTATAAAATAATGAAATTGGCGTAATCGATTACAAGAACACATTGACTTGCATAATGTGCATTGTTGCGTTGCTGCACCATGTCATAGCAGGGATTCCCCCGGAGAACAAGCTGCAGCTAAAAAAGTATTTTAGTCAAGACCCAAAATGATGGTCTATTAGCAAAAGATTGAATTACTGAGACATATTTTTGCCATTTATTTTGGATAAAATAATTGTTATATTCTCGAGTAGTAAATAATTGTCTTTATAAGTCATTAATCAATAGATTAATTGATTTGAAAAATAATCGTTAGGTGCCCTATTGCCATATACAACAAACACTAAACAATCTTCAGTCAATTATGTCTTAATTGAAGCAACTAAAATAATTAAAATGGGTCACTGAAATGAAAGTAACAAGATGAACATGTGTTTGGACGGCATATCGTACCTTCTGGTATTGAGGAGTCTCATCCTCATCATCAGAGTGACTATTTTCCTCAGTGTCTTTTG
Source organism: Micropterus dolomieu (assembly GCF_021292245.1). Lineage (NCBI taxonomy): Eukaryota > Metazoa > Chordata > Actinopteri > Centrarchiformes > Centrarchidae > Micropterus > Micropterus dolomieu. The sequence continues at coordinate 1,780 of NW_025737665.1, forward strand.
TAGCCTAACAGGGAGAGGGGAAGAAATAAGAGAACGGCAAATACTTAGACATGATTTCAGTGCCTGCAATCAGCAAACACATTCAAATCAAAAGCATTCAATTCAGAACTTGGAGTGCACAGGACAATTATCTTGAAATTTCTATATTAACACCATGACTACTTTGTAATAATTACATTAAATATTAGATTTGACTACTTTAGGGGCAACATCTCTAAATAATAGTGTGAGACAACTTACCTTTGGCTTTGATGGAGTCCACATTTTGTGTGTCTCTATCCACTGACACTCTTCCCTTCTTATTGCACCAAGGCTCTCTGTTTTACAATGAAGCAAATGCACATTAATTATATAACAAGTTTTTAGCAGTAATTTAACACCTGGCCAATCAAGTCTTCTCTATCCTAAATTGTATTAATTTATCTAAATCTTATCTCACAGTCAATTTCAATTCAAATTAGCTTTATTGGCATGAGGTACACATTCATGCCAATAAAGTCACAGTCCAGTCACCCTCTGGATTCGTCGACTGACAACTGGCGTGTTGTCATTATTATCGCGTTGATAACTGAGCTGTGATTGGCGCATTGCATGCAGGGAGTAGTCGTTTTTAACATGGCAAAAGCAATGAAAAAACGACACGGTTTTCTTAAGTGAGTTAACTACAAATTCTGCTGATATGGATGTGGATATCCGCCACCTGTGCAAGGAGTTATTGTTCAAGTTCGCATTAATTTATTTTTAATTAAGGTCGCACTGTAGAGCCGTGAACACGCCGATAGAGAAGTGGACCTGCTCTGTTGGTGTACTTTTTGTTGGATGGACATTTACATTGGGAAAATGACTTGACCAGTAAGTTAACGTTATTCTAATTTATATTAGATATACAAGGTAAGGTATAGCCATTTTGTGTGTTTGAGAAATTAATCTTAAAACTGGAATTTTAGCTGTGGTTATAACTTATTAACGTTACATGCCGAAATTATTAAACACCATAACGTTAACGTTAAGTTACCGGTTAACTTAGTAACGTTAATGTAGTTTCGTGTCTCAGCTCCCCCTGTATTTTGTTGAATTTAGAACCCAATTTCCAGATTTTTGAATGTAAGTTATTTTTGATTCTGTTGAAAGCTGTGAGGAGGCGTTAGCCAAAACAATGAATCAGAAAACATGTTAACTGAACTGTAACGTTAACTTAACAGTAAAACGTAACGTTAGCTTTTGGTACTGTAAGTTAATACTGCAAGCTATGGTCCTACTTGTATTGTAACGTGATTATGCACTTAACGTTAACGTTAGCGCTAACTTTATAGGCAATATTGCTAAAGTTAGCTAACGTTACCCAAAATAAGACATGCAACATACAAATCACTAACGTTAACGTTACGTTAATATAAGGTTAAGTTGATTGATTCAAGCTAGGTGTGCTATTTATCATCAATATTCTGCTATTGTTAACTTAACATTACATAATATTCATAATTGATTCACTTACCTTTCACACTGAGTATCTGTGCCAGAAAAGCTTTCCAGCCAGATTTAGGTGGCTTTACTCCAAGCGCCCCATGTTCCACCAGGCCAATCCTCTTGGGGTCTTTTAACATTTTTTTATCCTTAACATATTTGTCTAAGCCCACACTCACTTGGTTTTCTTTTACCCATTTAATAAGCACATACATTTTGGTTCTGTGCTAATATATTTCTGTTCTTACCCTAACGCCAATGGCCCTGGTCTAACGTTTAGGTTACTTAGCAACAGAAAGGACCGCGAATCAGAGCCAGTCAGATTTTCAAATCATAATAAGATATATCCATTTTAGTGATTCAAACTGTTTGGTGTTTCATTGTGTTTGTGAAACGTGTGCCACAGACTGAAAATTCTTGTCTTCCTAGCTTCTTTGGAAAATGTAGAGTCCAACCAACATTACTTTCAATGTATATTGTACTGCTATTTTAAATTATTTACACTTTTTTGCAACTACTATAGGCAAGCTTTTATGAACCTTTGTGCACATGTTGTTGAGTGATGTCCAAGTTGATCCATGCAATTTAGTAATTATTATTTTCAGATCCACTGCTTCAGGACCTTGTACCCTTTTTGTTTAAATGAAGTATTTGATTTAACACGTTTCCTATATATGGGTGGCAAAATGTTTACTTTTAATTGTTTTATTATGCTATTTGATCACTTTAGGGCACATATGCCATTATGAGAGTTTACTGAACTTCTTATGGAATTGTGTAATAGAGGATTGTTTCTTGAGCTAATATTAGTTTGTGCCATAGTATGTGATGTTGCAATCCTGTGAGTAATTCTTTTTCAATACACACTGCATTGCTTTAAAGACTCTGCATCTGGTGTCATTTCTTCATACTTTGCTAGTCCGGCTTCACTAGCACATTCTCTCAAAATAAGAGACTTTTAAAAACCTATACCCAATCAATAAAAAGTTAATGGAAAAAGCCTATACACACCTTTGTGGTGCGCGTACCTTTAAACAGATTCCATATGTATTTATCATTTATCAAAGATTGTCATACCCTTGTGTCGTCAGTACTCAAATTAGTTCAGTTGTTGAAATTGTAATGCTGAAACTTTGAAAATGTACCAGTATTTGTTACATGTTGTGGTAACATGTTTTTCACGTGTGCTCCACATGTTATTCCATATTACAACGTGTGGAAACATTTTCCACATGTGTTTGACATGGTATGTCCTGTGGTTCCATGTTTTCCACGTGTGATCCACATGTTATTCCATATTACAACATGTGGAAACATTTTCCACATGTTACCACATGTAACAAATATGTAGTAACATGTTTGTTACATGTGATCACATGTGGGGACATGTGATCACATGTAACAAACATGGGAAAATCATGTGGTTTTTCTGTAAGGGCAGGATGTCACTGTGCCAATACAGCCTCCTCCTGAGAGCAAAACATTCCCCTTGTAGTGTTTTACATCCGTTTGGTTACATAAAGTGGGGTGTGGGGTGTGGGTTATGTGTGCATGTGGCAAAATCAGCAGGTTAAAAAGCTGGAACATTTGAAGGTCCATGTCGAGCGTTCAGATCTAATAGTCTTCACTTCCACAGGCCTCCACTGGTTTTCACATCATAAAACGTTGCACACAAGGAGAAGGAGGTCAGGCATATTATAAATATGTATAAAATAAATTGTTATAAAGTAATTCTGTGGTACTTTAACATTTTTGGACTACTGTGTTCCTTAGGAGAAAGGTTAGCTTAGCACTAGAAGCAAATAAGCAAGCTTGGGAACAAATCCATGATCTAATATTTTATTTTAACCCATGGGATTTAATTTTTACAGAGCATTTCTTTAAAAGAGAGACATGTGTTTTGACTGGAAAGGTGATTTATTAAACATAAATATTTAAAAATCAGGTTTTGGGCAGTTTTATTAGCTGCACAAGCTCAAACAATACTAAACCAACAAGATGTTAATGCCAATGCTGCAGAGATGCTAAAGGGTAAAAGCAAACTGTTAACACCTCAGCATCTATAGAAGCCAGACATGCAGGGGGTTACCTGAGGGCCACCAGGATGCCAGGATAAGTCTTTACAAAAGATAAAAACAGTTAGGCATCAGCCTTAAGGCATACCATCCAAAATCCTAATCTGCTCCCTAGCCACACTGCAACACTGCAACAGAGCCTGAGTGCTCCCTGAATCTCCAGTTGTGTGCCCGCTATTGGAGAGGCAGGGTGGAGCTTACCTGAGAAGTGAAACTAAATTGTGGCATTACTAGGCCGAAAGCCTATATATACCCACACGGGCTAACTAATGCACAACCTCAAATTTAAACAGCTAGCCTTGTTATCAAACTAGAACCATTGGTTAATATTTTGTTTTATCAGTGTTATTAAGCAGCTAGCTATCAATGCACAAACACGTTAGTTTTGTTGTTTATTTTTTACTAAAGTGGAGTGTGGCCAAAGTCCCCTAAACAGAACGAGAAAGTCAGAGCACACTGTTCAGTCTTCTCCAGAGCAGCCTTTACTGCCAGTTAACAATCTGAGGAGTCAACAGTTTGAACAGCAAGCTTTATTTGAACATTAAGCCATTAATTCACAAACACCTCAAAAGAAAAACCTTCTGAATAATACCTTTGTCACGTCACAGAATAGGAACAGGAACTTCTAATGACATTTTCTCACATCTGATACAAATGGGGATCGAGTTCTCTTCCTCTTAACATATTAACATACAGCATTAAATCAATCTGTCCACACACATCCCTCACACTGTCTTAATGTTGCAACATGCTTTAGTCTCCAGAGGGAGAGAGTGGGTACCAGGCAGAACCCTGCCTGGTACCCACTCTCTCCCTCGCTATTTGCCATTTTTATAGAACCGCTAGCAGCTGCTATCAGACAAAATAATAATATTAAAGGAATTCAAACCGAAAATATACCCCATAAGATACGCCTTTATGCAGATGATGTATTACTTTTTCATACAGTCTACACAAACAAACTCACAAACTGGAGTAAATCCATAGTTATACCTGAAAAGTGTGATTTCCAGAGTGTATCTACCACACCGCTAAAGTCTGGGAATATTAAATATCTGGGTGTCAATATTTCCTCCAGGCTGTCAGAACTGACATGGCTAAACTACACGCCTTTACTTAAATCAATAGAGGATGACCTTGTACGGTGTGCATCATTACCTATATCACTCATGGGAAGAGTCTCCACCATAAAAATTATGGTCCTACCTAAAATCAATTACCTGTTTTCATTGTTACCCACCAAACCCTCTGCTGTCTGGTTTAAATCACTGGACTCAAACATCAGCCGTAGGTGGGGGTCTGTGGTCTCCCTGGCTGCGGGGGGTATGGTGTATGGCGGCGGCTGGCATCTCTCCTGTGCAGCGCATTAAATGCACTTACTTTTAATACTTTTAATGCTGCAAAATTATTCATGGATACTATGATTGTGTCACATCTAACATATTATATGTTGTATTACTAGTCTATGTTGTGTGCGCGCCGTGGTCGGTCCGGGCGCTGCTCTACCGTGGGTTACGCCTCAGCATTGCGTTTTCAATTGGCATTTGGATGCCGTTTTTATTTATGTTTTTTTGGGGAGGCATCTGTTGGTCTGGGAGTCACACAGTCTCACACATAGACACAAACAAATTTAGGTTGTCCCTTATTCCTGATGCTTTTCTTTCAGTTACTTATTTAAATTAATTGTTATTATTCCAGCTCTCGTGGCTGTGCTGTGTTGCTTATTTATTGTGCTTGTCTGTTTCTTGTTTTCATTTTTCTCTTAGTTGTCTTACTATGTCAGCTGTTTATTGCTGCTCTTCGGCTTGTTGTCTTTTATTATTATTATTATTCTGTTCTATTACAGGTTTTTTTTGCTTTCTGCAATTGGTTCTTCCCTCTGCTATTCCCTGTTGTCCCCACCTTCCAACCCCATTCTCTTGCAGGTTTCAGGGTCATACTCTATACAAGGCTGCTGGGCAGGACAGGTTAATAAAAAATAAATAAATAAATAAAAAGATAGAAATGGTTCGTTCTAAGGTAATAAAAATGTAATTATGTAAGGTCTGTATACACCTCTGAAAACAAAGTTATGTATATTATAATAGATCCTCCATGTATATGTCAATAGATCCTCCTAAATATTACATACTTGACCTTTAAATGTTAAAGGGAATCTAAGTGGGAAGAAGGTTCTGTGATCTGGTGTGACCAAAATTGAGATTTTGTCCAACAGACAAAAGAAATCTGCTTATACAATACAATAAAACATGAAAATGTCCAATGAGGTGAATACTTTGTACAGTCACTGTTTGAAAATACACATCTCCCCATCATTCAGGCGTACATAATAGCTACTATTTTTACACTTCTTTGTCTTGTTAGATGAAGAAATCTGAGCCTTTTACAAAGCCCTGCTGAGAGACATACCTGAAGTGATGGATGCACAGAGATTGCAAGAGAACTTTATTGTGTTGACATTGTTTACTGGTTCATCCTGTCCAAGCTGTCAGGTGAATTAGTTTTATTCAGCTGCTCAGCAACACCTACAGGAACAGTTATGTGGTGTATATTTCCGTGTCAACTTCATGATGATTCCTATGGAAGAAATGAAATGTGTCATTATTTGAAACTTCTGTGTGCAGGTTCCTACCCAAACGGATATAAATTAGCTCCACCTCGTCCATGTACAACGTTAAAATGCTGCTTACGACTTAATACATCAGTAGGGGCGGCTGTGTAAGTTTGGCGATTCGATTCTTCTCCAATGTCCTTGGGCAAGATATTAAAAATTAAATTGCTCCATCGGTGTGTGAATGGTTGTAATCGGTTGACATACTGTAAAAGTGTATTTCAGTTTATTTTTAATAAAAAGTAACTGGAATCAAAGATTACCTTAAAGGAGGAAACGGTACACATGAGTTGTGACAGTTGAGGACAAATACATAAGTCACAGCTATAAGACGTCTGACAGGTGGTGGATGGCATTCACTCAGAATTCAACCAGACTTCTGTGCAGAAATATAGAATGTTGCTAGCTGAGATTCGTGACTGTGAGTGTATTAAAGTTTCACAGTGTTGTTTCTGTCTTCTGGAGGTGTCACCTGAGACTTTTTAAATTTAATTTGTTTTAAAGTCAAATGAACCTCCCCATCTGGAAAGATGTGTCAAGATTAACTGATGTTTTAAACTGTAAACGCAAGCTAACTGTCAGTTATTAAATTGAAACCATATGAAAAGTTTAGTTCAGGTGGACTTAAAGCATCCTGGCTGTTTCTTTTTTTTCTTTTACTTGAGTAAATATTCTTAACTTAGAGACGTGACATTTTGGATTTTTTGTGAAACAGGTGGTAGGTGAGGTGAGATGCCTGTCATTGGACAGGTATGTGGGTGTTGGAGGTACACAGAAAGGGAGGGAAGTATAGAGAGGGAGGGGAGAACAAGGGTATATATATTGATGCAGAACTGATCATACAGACTTACAGTTATGGCTTTCTACAAAGTGATCTGTTTGGCGACTCTGCTGACTCTCTTGACACAAGGTAAGGACCCTCCCCACTGTACACACCTGAACCAATCATGTTTGAGATCTGATGACTGCTGTATGAGGAGGAAATCTTTTAATTAAGTAAGATTAGTTGTAAGAGGAAAAAGTATCACATGCAAATGCAAATCCTGCATTCAAATTAAACTTAGCAGTGTATTTGATCTCTTAAAGTTTCTGTTTTTATTGCAAGGCTGTGTGATTTGAATTTAAGCCATTAAACGGAGAAACGAGTTTTGTTGTTCAAAAGTATTTGTTGTTTAAAGTAAAATGATTTAACATTATTGTAGTCTTCTCCCACCTTTATACAGTACCTCTTTGACTAATTTTAAAGAGGATTTGGCATTAGTTATTTAAAGAAACATGTGGTTTGTAGAAACTAAGTTGATGTGACAAAAACATTCAGTCAATCCAAGAAATAGCACATTACAGTTTTTTTTTTTTACAACTGCTGCACTTATTCAAAACTATGTCACCTTTTTTCAAAACTTTCCACACAATTCCCAAAACTGCACACACAAAATGCAAAATGCCTCATGTGTCCTTCAAAATTAAAAAATACATTCAAAATGCCATAAAAACATCCCAAAATGAAGCACTGGCATGCAAACTATTTTTTCATAACAAATTATTGGATATACCATTTATACACTGCTGTTCTAAATCTCTTGATTTTTATAGGATTATATGTACATTTCCATACAATGTTCTTGAGTGAAAGTAATCTGCTGAGAGGTGCTGAAAAGCACACTGTAAACACCAATGCAATGTTGAAACAATATTTATGAATATTTATTTGACAAAACATTACAGTTATAACAGTAGCACAGTGTTGTATACAGCAGCATACAAGAAAAGGAAACCATAAACTAAAAGTATAATTTTTACTTTTATTGCCAAAAATTAAAAGATTCTCAATTTCTTAAACACTATGACCAGGCCTTTGAACTAAAATTTCAAAACCAACCAAAACCATTCCAAACTCCATTTTTCAAAATGTACACCCATTTCCCTAATCCATCCATCCACCCATCCATCCATCCATCCATCGTCAACTGCTACAGTCAATCCCAGCTGACATCGAGCGAAAGGGCCCATTTCCCTAATCTCTACACACAAATCCCTTCATTTCTCATTGCCTACACCATATGGTCATTGAGAAAGCACTGACACTCAATATTGTTCACTTGATCAGCACAGGGTTAGAGGAGGAAGAGTAGTGGTGAAGGAGGTGGAGAACAAGAATATCTGGCCTGTCCCAGACCAAATACAGGATACTGAGGCAGAATCATTAGTTGTTGGGTGTGTTGTACTGTAGAGCACACTAAGTAATGAAAAATGTGCAAATGTTTACATTTGTTATTTCTTTTGTGTTCATTTATTTTGTGTTCATCATGTGAAAACCACAAGCACCATTACTAATAACCAGTTTTTGTAGAATTGTTATGAATTTTCTTACCAGTGTGGAGGACTGTTGCAGTGTGTGTGTTATTGAGGGCTTATGTCTTGTGTCTGAGGGCAAAGTTTGTTTTTTCAGCAAGATTGAATGGTTTTGAGTGGAGAGCTTCATTCTGAATTGGGTGAGAAGTTGTGGATTTGTGTTTAGAGTTTTGAGGAAAAGAAGCATAATTTCAAGAAATGTGTTTCAGCAATCGAGAATAACTAATACTTATTTTACAATACCGTATTGCTGAAATAACCATTAGATTTTTGCAACCTGTTCTAATTTGTGAAGGTTCAAATTATGGATGCCAATGTAAAGCAACTCAAGCTGGGCTGAACCACCGTTTCCGTTGAAAAAAACGTTTCGCAGAAGTGTAGTATTTTCATTGGTTGTGTTTTGAAAAGGAAAGCAAGTCACTTCCTGTTAGGCTTTTGTGTCTTAGGTAGAGAAGTGTGTGTACTGTTCTGAAAAAAGTGTTTTATGCAATCAAAAACTGAGTCAAGGGCTGAGAAATAGCTTATGGTCTTGAAGGTTTGAGGTGAAGTTTTGCTCTTTGAGTGAGAGGTTTCAAAAATCGTGTGACTTGTTAAGATTTTGTGTAAACAGTCGTAAAAAACTGTAATTCTGCAACTTAAAGCCACCTTAAAAAGTGACATTAACATGAATGTGAAATGTGCATGGCAAAACGTCATTTTAATAGGCATTGTTGTATAAATTGATCCTTAATTTAAGACATTTAAAGAGACATTTACGCTTCTATTCAGGAGGTATGTGGATTTATTAGATAGATCAGAGCAGCAGATGGGTTTCAAGTTAACATGGAGCCAGACCCCGTTATGTCCCTGATTGCAGACCTTTGACTGAGAAGAAAAAGAAAATTTGTTCTCTGAGCAGTGAGCAGAGTGAGCCGTCATGTCACAGTAAATCCTCTTGTTCCTGAATGTCGCAGAAATTGAGGACTCAGAGTGAGGAATTAAGTTTCTTTTATTAAAGTATGTAATCACCCAAAGTTCAAACAGATGTAGGGCAATATATACACATTTTATGTATATTCTTTAATTTTTATATGATATGATAATGTTTGATTTTCATCTGAAGAAGAATTATTTAGTAATTCATATAAAATAGTATTTAATCATACTTAAAAAAAAACAGTGTGGCACACTTGTCTGATGCGTTCACTCACCATTTCACAAACTGACGTTCAGTTCCGACATTCCGACGTTTTCTCATGTTAACGCAGTTTTTGTTATTATTATTATTATTATTATTATTATTTTGTAAGTCCGTTGCTCACTGGCTCTGAATACAGTCAAGCCATGGGTCACAGGAGGGGTGGGATGTTGATCAGCCTGCAAATCACCCACCAGTGTTGGGCAAGGTACTTCCAAATGTAATCCATTATAGGTTACTTTGAAAGTAATTAGTTATATTACAATATTACTGTCTCTGAACTGTAATGCTTTACACTACTTTTTAGTTCCTTTCACTGCTATTTAATGGGTGCATTATTCTGATAGTAAGATGTACCTGCACAGGTGGGTTCTAGTGATGTGGCTGGGGCTGTTTCTCAATCTGCATTCTTTTTTTTAACTTGTGTTCTCTGGGACTTGTGAAACATCATCAGTCGCAGCCAAAGTCCTGTTCCAATTCAAAAGTCCGCATCTAGCCAAGTACAGTCCAATACCCGGATGTGTTCTCGCTCCGCCGGTTTTGCAGAGCCTGCATCGGTGGTGAATTCGGATAGTCAGATATCCCAGAATGAGGAGAAAACTCAGAACTGTAACTTATAGTACTGCTGCTCTTGTGTCACATATAGTAGTTTCAAGAGTTTTTTATGCAGGAATATAGTTGTTTAAACTCCAAATATGTGGTTGATTTCTCAAGACAGAGCTGATAAAAAAAAAAATTGCTACGACGTTTTCGGAGATGTGAGGTCCCGCCCGCTATCATCAAGTCCGCTGCTGTTCCAATTGCTGAATGAGTTTGTACTCCCGAAGATAACTTGCCAAGTGCGAGCTTTAAAGTACAGAAGTCCGAACTTGGCAAACTCGGTATTGAGAAACAGCCCGGGTCTTTGTCATTAAAATTAACCTTCTGGTCCAGCAGCAATACGTCACTGATTATTTGAATCTCCTGACAATCCGACAGGATCGGTCAGGATGAACTGAAAGCAGCCTCTCTGTTCAGGAAAGTAAATTGTTAAGGCAGAAGCACATAGCCTATAGAAATCTATTTACGCATGATCCATCAGGGGAGCTGCCGTCTTGTTAAGAGGAGTCGATCTCCCCCGTAGTTTGCACCCTGTCTACAATCTCAACCATCGGGTTCCCGCAACAGGAAATAATGTTACTCTTACTCATGGATTTGTTTTTCTGGTGCCAAAATGGTTTGCGGTGTTGGTGAGTTATTAAATAAACAAAACGGCAATTAATGTCGACTTAAAATGCATTGTAACGCGCGTTATTGAGATTGTAATGGGTAAAATATTACCAAATTTTATTTAGTAATGCGTTATATTACTACGTTACAGCACAAAGCAATACATTACTGTAATTGCGTTACTTTTGTAACGCGTTACTCCCAACGCTGTCACCCACCCAAACAAGCAGTGGAGGGAGGCTTCAACAGACTACGCTGGATGCAGCTTGTGGTAGAAGTAGATAAACAAAAGCAAGACAAGCGATCAAACGCCACAGTGAAGTGGAGAGCTACACACTGCATGCTGATTAGTATTGGGGAAGAGTCTTAGGAAATTTCTTAAAATCACAACGTAGCCCCGCGGGGTCGCTCTGCGCTCCAGTGATTGGACAGGGAGACGAGCGCTCCGCCAGTAAACGGCACGGGCTCTATGGAGAGTAACCATGGCAACGGTGTCTTTGCACTATACAGCTGTAGCCAATTTACCTTAAGTTAAAATTATAGGCTATGTAACTTTACCTGACAGGCCTTCATCTAGTTTTGCGGGGATGCTCTGCCAAACCAACTCCAGATCTTTATCAGTGTGTAGTCAATGTCCCTGACTGGAGAACCTAACATGTTTTTGATGGTGGGGGAAACCGGAGCACCCGGAGGAAACCCATGCAGACACGGGGAGAACATGCAAACTTCACACAGAAAGGCCAGGACGACTGGGGTTTGAACCCACGACCTTCTTGCTATCCACTGGACTACTGTGCTGATAAAAAAAAACCACACAAAAAAATAGATTTATATATATTAACCTGTTGCTCAGAAGGTGCATGTTATGATGTTATGATTGTGGCTCTGGGCTCTAACAAGCTGTAAAAGGTAATGCCCTGGCAGTGGCAAATTGCTTTGGTTTTATATTTGATTTGATTACATTAATGTTTAAGTTGAGATTTACAAGAAATATTTTATTGCTACTGTGTAAAGGGAATACTGCTGGTAAAAAGCAACTTATTTGTTTAAAGTGTTTGCAAACCTCATGTTATTGCACTTTTGTGTATATAGCAGTACATTTAAATTAAAAGTGCGCAGTACACTACTTTAGAATTCATTATTCAATTTTCTGCATAACAATGCGATTAAAATTTTAATCGTTACCCAGCACTTGTAAATATAAATACAGAGTTGTTGTTTTAAGAGTGTTTGTTTTCTATTTTCAGAGTCTCACTCACAATTAAATGGTAAGTCAAAGTTTCTATGCTCACTTTTTTACTTCCTGTCATTTGGGACATTTCAAACATGCTTTTTTTGGATAAAAATGTTGTTCATAACTTCATTATTGTTGACTGTCAACCCCGTATTGCTCACTCTGTCTTTATTGTCTCTCTCCTCAGTGTGTGGTCGGCCTTTGCTTAACACCAAGATTGTTGGAGGGCAGGTGGCCTCTGCAGGCAGCTGGCCCTGGCAGGTCAGTCTGCAAGCCTATGGGTTCCACTTCTGTGGAGGAACCCTCATTAACAATCAATGGGTGCTGACTGCTGCTCACTGCTTCTACAGGTAAGCACTGAGGGTAGGGCTGCAAAAAACAACATGCCATGCAGTGGTGTAAACATCCTTTCTAACAACCTGGAGGGCACGACCCATCCAAGTAGCTCTAGAGATGAATAGAAGGGTATTTGAGTGGCCCAACAGCCCATCTGGTGTGACTGGAGGCCCAGACATATCCTAGTTAAAGCCCCTAAAATTGCATTTTTTACAAATGTAAAAAATTGTTTTATTTGGGGGGGGGGGGGGGGGGGGGGGTGGGGGG
>NW_025737665.1:14558-14772 GCF_021292245.1 Micropterus dolomieu
GGGACCTGGGCCTTGTTGATGAGTTGGGCTGGGAGGAGTCAGCTGCAATCTTTCCTGCTCGCCTCAGAGTCCTGGAGGTGTGCAGGTCCAGAAGTGATGGAAGATTGCAGCCAATCACCTTCTCTGCAGGGTGAATGATACGCTGCAGCCTGCCCATGTCCCTGGCAGTGGCAGCAGCGTACCAGATGGTGATGGAGGAGGTGAGGATGGACTC
>NW_025737666.1:0-1648 GCF_021292245.1 Micropterus dolomieu
GAACGGAAAGGTCCAGCTCCACGGTCAGACCGCTGTGAAAATGATGGCTGCTTCAATGAGCCATTAGAAACAGGTGTTGTTGGTCTTGCGGTGTTGAGGAGAGTCTGCAGGGTTTGCCTTCATCAGACGCCTCCGGACAGTCTCAGCAGTGCATGAACCGTAGACATGTGCTTTATCTTAGAGGAATCCAGGGTGGCCAAATCCTCTAGCATCTTGGTTAGGAAGACGATCCGCAAGTCGTCATCTTAAAGCAAAAGTAAATAGTCTTAAGAATTATGGTTAATGCCTAGATGTAGGCTTCACAGTTCGCTAAAGTACGATTATTAAAAACGATTTAAAACTTTTAAAAAAAAAAAAAAAGAGGCATCATTGCTAGACTGAAATCGCGATAAAACATCACAGTGAAACGATGTTTAAAAGTTAAACCACATTTCAATCAAATCCGCATAGATGCCTTACACTTTCAAATGAAAGAAAAATTAAGGACTGAACGTGGGCTTAATTACACTCTGTTTTGATTTTTAATCATTACATGGCTTACCTGTCTTCAGTTCCTGATTAATTTTCTTTATCAGGTCCCGTACAGTGATCTGCTTCAGCTGCTCGTTATTGTCGCACACTTTGAGGATCTTTTCCCCTCCTCTGGGAAACTGTACGTTCACTTGGATGCACATTTTACTGCAGTGAGGACTGTGTGGAGTGCTCTTCGGTGCTGATTATTTGGGTATAGGCTACAGAGAAACTGAAACTTCAGGTAAATAAATGGGGGGGGGGGGGGGGGGGGGGGTTGAATTGCGTCACATATTAAACTGACAGTCACATGACTTCATGGAAATTAACAGCGACAGCAACGAAAAAACTAAAAGCCTCAGAGTGTTTAGTTTGAGTGAGTAGGCTACATGTTACATTTAGTCAAGATGGGCAACAGCGTGACAAGTGAACAGAGCAATAACTCCGCACAACAGACAAGCAATATGACACAACAGGAGAAGTGTTACGACCCTCGAGACAGAACACTTACATTTGTCAGTGGAGATGATGACTTAGACTGTAAGTATTCAAATGTTATATTAACACGCGTTAGTCCTAAAAATATGAACACCATGGTATAAACTTTTAGCTGTTACTTTTACATTGAATAAGTAGCCTATGTAGCCCTTAATTATAGCTTATAACACTGCGCGTTTCTCCTTGTTTCATAGTTCTGTGCGATGACTTCAAGTCTCTCAGAGCAAAGATGTCCTGTGGTCATGCTGTCACTCCTATGTCTCTCACCAACTGGTGTCGCAGGTTGCTGGATAAGGTAGGCTATACTGTTAATTGCTTTATTTAGCGGTGAGAAAGGAGAAGTTTAATTCATTAACTTTATTTCTGAGGAGTTGAAATGGTGTTGGTTGATAGCAGTGAACCACTGCAGCCGCACATTGATGAACGCTGAAGAATGTGGTTATTATGTTTCACTCTGAAAGACACTGTAGGAGACATTTCAATGTTTTATATCATGGTTTGGCCAGTAGGTGGCGCCAGGGTGCTGGAATATCAAATTGAGGCTCATCTACTTAGTGGGGCAGGTGCAATGAAACACAACTGTTGTCAGAAGGAAAAGCCAACTAGTTTTTTTACCGCCACGGACGCCGCTGCTGTGGGT
>NW_025737667.1:0-17145 GCF_021292245.1 Micropterus dolomieu
CTTAAAGCTCGAAAGTTGGTTAGAAGCATTAGTGCAGGCTCCACATCCCAACCTATATTATATTATAACAACACTAAATGCTCCATTTAAAAATGTTTTGGTCCAAATACTACAAAAAGGTAAGAAGTTATCCAGATTACAAAATACACATATCTGGGACTGACCAACAAGTAGTCTGAACCATCGACTGTATAAAAGAAGATCTGAACACTGAGTTTTCAAGGTATGCTACGACTATGGATGCATCCTTAAAAACTCCCTAGAAATACACCAATCACAGCACATACATATGCACAAGGCTAGACACAAAAAAATAGCTTAAAGTTTTAAAAAACAGAATGAGATTTACAGAATTTGCTCAGATGATTATCTTTATATTCAAGCATCATTTAGCTGACACTTTTATTCAAATGTTCTGCACGCCTCTGGAGCAACTAGGTTACTAGGTTAACTAGGTTAAGTGTCTTGCTCAGGGACACCTTGGTGCATCTCAGTGGGGAACTGAAACCAGCTACCAAAGGTATGTGTCTTATCCACTGTTCCATCACCACCCCCACATCAAAGGTATCAAAAAACTTTGCACACACATTCACTATACTTGAACAAAAGCAACAACAATGGCCTAAGCCTATCATATAAAAATCCAGATAGATGTCCAAAACAAACAAACTATTTATTACAATGTTCACTCACTGGTGTCTGTAAAGCAAACAGCACAGATAAACACATCTATCTTCAAATAATTTCTAGAAGATATATTTAAATTTCACACAGTAAGCCAGGCGTTATATGGGCTGTAACCATCGCTCTGATCCATCTGATCTGATGGATCCAAGCGAGTACACAGGCGGAGTGTAGCTTGCTATATTTTAATTTTTAAAAAGCTCACTATATTGTCGCTGCAGCTGGTCAAGTTGACAGTTAATGGTAGTGTATAACAATCCATCCAATAGCTGTTGATATATTTCAGTCTGGATCAAAGTAGCGGACCGCCGACAGTCCAACATTACTTATTACGGTCCATAATCAACTGGATTTATTGTTTTGTAAATCAGTGTGTCATCCATTTAAGTATGGTAGAATATTTTGTTTTTTGCAGAGTTTTGGCTACTACTCTATTTTAAAATAAACGGGACCATAAATTACTAAATGAACATAATTTTGTGTTGAAGAAGACATGAAACTAGAGACTGAGACCATAAACTCATCAGGAAAGTGTTTATTCAGCTGAAAAGTAGGGTCATTTTACCATTATCTCTAATGGAGCCGGACTTCTTTTTGCAACCAGAAGAGTCGCCCCCTGCTGGCCGTTCAAATAGAATGCAGGTTTAAGGCACTTCCGCGTTCAGATTGCTGACCCAGAAGCTTCCTGCTTGATTTAAACCCATTAATGGCTGTGCCCAGAGTCCAGTCTATATTGGGTCAACTGCATCAAACGCAGCACTGAGATGCAGCAACTAAGACAGAGACTTTACCATTGTCTGTAGTTAATAAATACAATTTAAAACACATTATGTAGTAATTTTATCTTAAAAAACAGCCTCAAAATCCCATGCATGAACAATGTTTTGCAACAATTGAGTAATGGTTTACGGCACCAACACAACTCTTCACCAAGCAAGCTATAAGAAGCACAAAGTATATAATGTACAATTTCATTGTGGAATAGGGCATGGTTTGCATTTAGTTGCTGTAGGGAGAGGTAGGTGAGGTGGGACCTTAAACCTAGTTCACACTGCACGATTTAAGCCCGATATGCCGATCGGCAAGCTTGGCACAGACGCATCGCTGACACATCGCCAACTCCAGTCAGATATCTAGCACGACAAATATTTGGAGGAGTTGGCCAACTCGACATCCAAATCCAGTCAATGAGAACAGGCAGCTGGCAGAGCAGGCAGCTACGTTTTAACTGCAAAACACTTTTTACTCACCTCCAGCTTGCTCTGTAGCACAGACTGTAACACTCACTGTCAAGGTAACAGGAAAATATTAAAATAACTCACATCTCTGTTATTGACATTATAGATAACAAGGTTTAAATGCTTTTTAATATATAAATGTGGTAATGTTAGATGCAAGACTAAGGTTAGATTTTGTTGAGACCAACATGTTAACTATGATTATTAATTACGTTAATACGTTAACGTTTACTTATTCTCATTCTCATTTCAAACGGACAATTTGAAGCAAATCAACTAACCCTTTTACATAATATTAGTTACGAGTCGTTTTTGTTGGATGTCACCTGATTATGTTACTTGTAATAAATGTAATAAGCTAGCGGTAGACTCCTTAGTTACATGATGGAAGATATTGTAGCATGTTTACATTGTTTTAATAAATTTATGAGAATTAATACCAAATTATGAATTTTAATATTCAGAAAATATAAATTCATAAATCTCTCGAGGGGCACCACCCAATATTCCGTTCGCCCAGGGTCTCGGGACTCCCTGAGTATGGTTAATAATTAGACAGTTATTCACTAGTGATCAGTTAGTTAACAATCGCTCAATTATCTTAAATCAATCAGTCAATCTCATATCGAGTGGAATTTATTAACTAACTAAGGTGATATACAAATGTGGTTAAATACATCAAAGAAATAAACAATGGCTAAACAATGAGAAGGGGTTCTATTGTGGGAAGCATTTGACTCATACGGCAGCTAATGAATGCAATTAGATGATACTAACTCGATTAAATTTGTCTAGGAGTTTAAGGACTAAAGATTATGGATTAACAGCTAATGGACATCACCGATCACAGAATGCAGGGTTTTGGTCTTACTGCGTGTCGCTTCTCCCAGCCGGGTGCTGGTCAACGGCCTCACACTGGCTGAGATCCGTGCGTTCTCGGTTAGGACAGCTTAAAGCCGTCGGTCAGTCACTTTCTCTGCCAGGAAATTGCTCCGGAGGTCTGTCTTTTGTCGGCTTTAATTGAGAAACTTGCAGTGGGGACCAACCCTGGCTCGGGTTAGCAGTTTCAGTCGTCCTTTGTTACTACTGGCGAGACCACTTGGTTCTGGTTACATGAAGAGTAGATATTCTACTTTGATTATTCTTTAAAACAAGCCTTTGCTCCGGAGTCGTGGAATTTAGTAATTTTTAACCTTACATTCAAGCTGGAAAATTAATCGAGTGTAGGATGACATTTGTTGAGTTGTCAGAAAGTGTTGGGAACAAGCATTGGTTACATATAAAATGAAGGAATGTAATTAACCTTGCTGAAAATTAAAACACTGCAAAATTAACTTATTTAGATTCTTTAAACAACAAATACACCAACATGGTAACCTCACTACTCAAATGGAGGCAAACATGATCATGTAACTAAAAGATTTAATTAAACAAGGTAATGCTTTGAGTCTTGAGGAGACAGTGCTGTTGTTTACACAAAGGAGTTCAGGGCTGTCCTCCTGGTGTCCTGGAGTTTCTCCAATTTGCATCGGCCGTGAAAAGGAGTATCTCCTTTGATGTGAGATAATTAAACAAGAGCAAAGTCAGTTGCCATGGTTACGTGTGTTGGGGGGGCAGTTTGTGGTTTCCTGCCCTCTCTTAAGAAGAGTTTTGATAAGCTGTTCAGGAAAACGCTAATCTGTGTTCCTCTTGTCACTTTTACAGTCAAGCACCGTGTTATCTGGCTGCGGCATCAGAGGTGGCAAGTTTTACGATCAGACTTCCCAGAAACAGCACTTAGGGAACGCAACCTTTCACCTTTTCCTTTCAGAGTCGCTTCAGACGTCTGTTGAGTTGATGTCTCAAACCCCCTCCTCTGGGAGAGAAAAGGATTCGGAGTAGCCTAAACTTATTTGATATAAAATGCACAAATCCACACTGTTGGTACACAACAATATATATCTTGTAAAACGTTAGCCATGGCTGCTATCACGTTAATTAATTCCCCACACCGCTATTTTGAGTAATGTTGCTGCTGTCGGCAGGGCTGTGTGAAATTATTGTCTGGAATAGCACACTTGAGAGAGAAAGGTACTTTTTATATTTGTCACAAGATTTTAGTGATCGGTTCTAGTTGTGGGGGCGGCACGGTGGTGCAGTGGTTGGCACTGTTGCCTCACAGTAAGAAGGTTGCGCGTTCAAACCCCGGTTGCCATAGCCTTTCTGTGTGGAGTTTTCTCTCCGGGTGCTCTGGCTTCCTCCCACCATCCAAAGACATGCAGGCTAGGTTAATTGGTGACCCTAAATTGTCCTTAGGTGTGAGTGTGAGTGCTTGTCTCTCTATGTGTGGCCCTGCGATGGACTGGCGACCTGTCTAGGGTCTAACATGCCTTTTGCGCTGGCTGATGATAACAGATCGCGGGTGGAAAAATATGGAAAAAAGATTACAGCGTTAACGTGCCCAGCCCTACTTTATATTTTTCATTACCTGAAGCTTCTATTACACATTTTCCTCCCAGAGTGACAGTGTGGATCATATGTCCCACCTGGTGCCAGAGAGCTGCAGAGACCTGGGAAGCGTCCTCATTGTGCTGTTGGCGTTGAATGATGTGGAAAGGCCTTCTCTCCTTCTGTTTACTTAGAATTTTAAATATTGTCCATAGGTCCATTTAAAAAAAGATATGGTTTATGGTTCACATTTTAATAAATTCTAGCTATATTAGCACTCCCTGTCTTTACTACTTTCTGAAAAGCTAATCGTATACCACAGATAAAACATGAAGCATTTAACCTGAACTCTTGCTAAAGAACAACCGTCTAGTATAAGTTGAAATGGGAAAATGCTCCCAAACACGTTTCACCGGAAATGTTGAAAAGTAATTAAGTATTATATGTATTTTTACTTCCTACCTTATAGTCCAAGATAAATAAGGAGCCATACACCCATTAACAGAGCCTGAAGTTTCTGAAGAGTGCCTTGTTCGCTGCTCTGATGTAACTCTAGTTTAAACACAGAAGAATCTAAACCACCCTGTGGGTAAGTGATGAAACAAAGACTGACCTGCACAGATTAAAATGAATACCACTAGATGGAATTTATTGTGACGTTGCAAACTATGAGGTCTCTGAGGAGATTGAATGCACATGTAGTAAATAGGTGCATCTATACAATGTAAACCACACAAGACCTCTTAAGAGGTCACAGTAAATTACACCACCTGCAGGGTTTCAAAACTATTCAGTGTGCAAATAAGTCACAGAGTAACTTCTCATTCAATGTCACATTTGTCTCTTAAAGAAATGTCAAAATAAAACAGTATAAAACATCAACCTTTGATTTTTTACTTTCTACTAATATGTTAACCTATAAATACCATCTTAATATTTTCATTTACAGCTGTTAAATATAGTTAAATATAGTTTAGATCATCATTTACAATTAACATAGGAATCTGATGATGAATGAAGAATGTGATTTTATTTAAGTAAGTAAGTATAAGTATAATTAGTCTGATCAATTTTAAAGCAAAGTATTCCTAATACACAAGCAATAGTTCAACAATCTAAAACTCTTGTTTTGCATTCATGAAAACATCAATATTAAAAGGTTACAAATGTAAAAGTAGTTTTGTATGACTTGAAATGTGTTAAGAGTTATTATAATGATGGAATCTGTTGATAACAACCCAGTGTCATAATTTCACGTCAGTGTTCAGGTGTTGTGAGTAAGAGCTGGAGCTGTTCTCTCCTGAAGGGCTGGACACAGCTAATCACATCTGTATCACATTTATTATAAGAATCTTATTTTATATCTTATTGAACAGTACTACCTTTTTAGGCAAATTCTAATCCACCAAACAAACTCAGCGGTGGTTCTCACACACCTAATTTCTCGCCTTAACTAAATTAACTTTAATAAACTCAGGAGCATCGCCCTAGTTAAAGCCCAGCTACCTGTCTACAGGCATAACGCTCATTATATGCTGACGAAAAAGGTGGATGCAAATCTCTGCAGGTAGCCTACAATATCTGTTCTGCTGAATTATGCATCCACCTCTTAAGCTCCTTATCAGAAACGTCGCTGATCAAACGCAGTTATCTGCCACACCTCTAATAATGTGGAACTTTAAGGCTTAATATCATTTAAACAGGTGAGTTATAAAAAATTCACCCCCCTCACAATTGCCACAAAGGGTACCCGGCTTTAAACATTTTAACATGGGGGTCAGTGGGGATTGAATCCCTTTTGGAGCCAGCCTCAAGTCAGCCTCAGCCACTGATGAATTGCAGTTTGTTACCATAAAACTTCAATTAATAGCTGAGCCCCAATTAGCCACCTACTCCGTTTACTGGCCTTGTGTGGGAACACATTTTGACAAATAAACGCCTGCCTCAATTTAACGCCTGGTCTGGTTTTTATAGAAGTTCTTTGGATGTATAAAACATCTTAAACCCTGCCGGGTCGCCCACTTTAGCCGCTTCAACAAGAGCACGATTGACATCTGCATACAGCACGTTAATCTTCCCGATCCATCCTCTCGTCAGCTCTGAAGTAAGTCTGTTTCTCTCTGCTGCTGTTTTCTCACATAGAAGCAGGCAGGTTAGAGGTCTGCTGAAACTAACGTTAATGTTTGCTAATATGTGACAGCTAACGTTAGACTCTATGTGAATAAAAAACTGCAGAGAGAAACAGGCTTTTGAATTTCAGGTAAACTAGTGTAAGCCATCGCCTAACACTTGAGGCAGGCGATGTGTCCGCCCAGGCCCACAGTTCAAAGGAACCCACCTTGGACCCAGTCTGCCTGACTTAATATGCATATTTTTTGTTTAGTTTAATATTTTGAATACAGTTTGTTTGCATATCTTGATTGCAGCAAAAAAAAACTCAGACCACAGCTGTGTTCTGCAAAGACAAGCCCCCATCACTGTCAAGAGGTTCTCATATCATGCAGTTAACAGCACCAGTGAGTGGAAACTCAATGCCCCCTTAATAGGGACCTTTCACCAGGGGGTGGATAGTACTCCTTACAAGTAAGGCAAATGAGTAAAAAAGTAGTTTTAGGAATTGTAACTTTCACGTTCCTTTTTATAACTTAATTTCAACTAGTCTGTTACCTGTGCACTTTGGTGTATTAACCAAAATGTGCGGCCATCCAAGCTGTGCGCGCAGTTATACAGAAGAGCTTAAACCAGTGCACCTGTGCTGTGCCAAATATTAATGAACTGGACAGAAAATCAGGAATTTGTTAAATAGAACGTCGTCCATGAAACTGATCTTGGCTTTCACTCAGTAGTGGTTATTTCAATCATTTTTGGGAAAAAGTGAGAGAGCAAAATGGCTGGATACAACAGTCATGTTGAGCTTTACGCATGACGCACAGGTTATGTTGGCTTACTTCATTCAGCAACGGGCTTCTCCTTTTATTGCCACAATAATTCTTTTCATAGATGCTTTAGGAATAATCATATTGTATTGGCTGCCTGTGTTATGGAGAAGGCAGATCATATGCAGCATATAACATATTAAAGCAAGTGGTTTGGTTGGCTACATGTCCATCTTAAGACAACAACAGATAGCCCACAGGCAACAATAGCAGGGTAGGCAGAAAGCAAGGAAAGATCAAAAAATTAAATATATTTCTGCTGGGTCTGCTTCCAAGTGAACTCTGGTGCGACTCGCTAGTGATGTGAAAGCAAACGAACCAACCACAGGATTTTATGATAGCATTTAGCCTGTGTGATTTTAGCATTGTTTCAAAAGCTAAACTATTAATAAATCCATCTGCTGAGCTTCTAATTGATCTATGAGACATGTATAGGTATAGCCTATTGTGCAAATCATTTGGTTACCACGTATGCAAGTCACTGTTAAAAATGCTGTGCTTGCCCTCAGTGTACTTTGTCAGTCCACAGTTATAAGCCCCCAATCATTAGGCCTCCTTTCAGTCTTAACATCATTATTCATAACATGCTGTAGATTTGCAGTCTAATAATACTAATAATGCTCACCAGTTATGAGCTCTTTGTAACACAATACAATTTAATAAATAAATATACACATCAAAAGCATTACAGCGCCAAGGAGTCTGTGTAACCAAGAAGGGTTACCCTCTTGGTTCCTTTGTAAAAAGTCAGTATAAACATGAAGCAGACTACAATAACAATGCAACAATGTCTGCACTGAGCCATCAGCTTCATGCCTTCTGCTACTGCAATTACGATAATGTTAGTTATTAGGCACCTTATAAATATTAAACTAATAACAGCAATCAGAATAACAGGCACATAGTGGTAAATAAATAATTGCATCAAAAAAGATGAGTAAAAGTAATCTGAATTTATTAAAATATTTGTAATACAGCAATTATATAATATCATAATAATATAATAGCTTATCATTGGTTTCACACATTATACTAGAAATATAGGGCCAACTGTCACCACTGTTTCCTGCAACTGAGTCTAAATTAGTTTATCACTCACAAAAATTGGAGTATTAAACACTTTAATTCCTACATTCTACAAAATTCAGGTGGCCGGTAACTAACTGTAACACAATATAATGCAGTGCAGCTCTCAGTCATTCTGTGGTGCTATCAGATCTGTTTCTCCTGTAGATCAACTTATTTAATATCATCCCTTCTGATTCATGATTTAGTCTTCCCTCCTCGTAGTAATGGGAAGTAACCTCTTTAAATGTGATTGTGGCACCTTTTCACCTCAATGATAAGTATTTAATTTTAATACATTTATAAACTCCTGGACTTTATTAGTTACTGTGTTTAAGCAGATCCTCTGCTCATGTTCACTTAAACACTTCTGATCAGCGGGAACGGCTTCAGTTGATCAGGGCGTACGCTGGTATGGCATCAGTCGAGCGGAGTTGATTAGCTCCGCGCGTCTATCATATCAGTTATACATTTGTATTTCACTGCGTGAGAAAATTAATGTGTGGCTTGACAGCGTATGAAAAATGTGATTTGCTTGAGTCTTGCGAGACAGCTTTTTACATAGTCAACAAAAATCGATTAAATTTGTTGCCAACAAATTTAATAATCGATTCGTTCATGACGTCATGGGGCCGTAATGACACAATCACCTTCACACCTTCACAACCTAAAACCTCCAAAGTGTGGGAGCATTTCATTCTTCACACAGCCAAAAAGGTTAACTGCAGCATCTGCAAAGCTGAGCTTTCCTGGCAACACCGGAGCATCTGAAGAGGAGGCATGTAACGTTGTGGCTCACTGGATGATGAAGACTCATCTCGGTAAGCTAGTTAGAAAGCTAGCTTCGCGTTAAAGCCATGTTACCTCACATTATGAGCTGAATGTTTTCTATACAATTTCCCTCGGTCAATTAATTGATTGTTAATGGATTTCAGAGTAACAAATAATTATGATACACAATGGTCCTGTTCATTTTCTAGATGCGCTAACTTTACAATCATAAACGATGCATCCCTCATGGCGATGTTTCCAGCTGGAGAACGTGTTGCTGCCGAGTGCACAAGGTTAGACAACATCAAACAATTTCATACTTTATAAATAAAAAAAAAAATAGTTCTCCTGTCTATGCACGAGGTGGCTGCTAATCCGACCCAGACTCCCTTAAAAGATCATGGAGTTTTGTGAGTTGTTGAGTTAGGGAAAACTGTATAAACTTACAAAATTTCTATTATTGATCCACTGTTGTAAATTTGACAAATGTAATGCATGACGTTATTCCTTTCTTTGTATAAATATAGTGTCAGTTGTCCCGGTGTGTTGCAGTACTGGCGTGTAAGTTGCGTCACTAGACTGCAGGGGGCTGAATTTCGGGGGAACTTTCTGTTGCTGGAGCAGAAACGTTCATTAAAATATGTACTTTTGAAAGCAGTATTCAATTTATTGTCTTGACTGTTAATTAGCACATGCCTAAAACAACCTCAAGTTTAATTCAGAAGCTGATAGTTACTAACATTTTTTGAGTTGTTGTCCAAATAGTCGATTATTTGTTTCAATAATCCATAGAATAATCGACTATCAAAATACTCATTAGTTGCAGCCCTAATCAATATAATGATCTGAGTTGGCTGGTTCCCCTTCATCATATGAACTAAACCCAAAATACACCCAAAGAGGGATTTTTCTTGTTTTCTCATCCTGTAGCGTTATCCTACCATTCGCAGTCACTTCTTATGGTGAGCGTAGTGAGTGTGTGGCTGAGCGAGATAGCGAGCAACAAGTAAATACAGCAAAGCTGAGTAAAAGGAGAGCTGGAAAGTTCTGCAGTAAATGTACAGTGTAAGTTACAGTTAGTCAGAGAATAAAGGATGCAGCCCAAGTGTCGTGTTGTTTACCAACTGCTGGAAAAGTGAAGGGGGATTATTGAAGGTGATAATGTGAGGCCAGCCCGAGACAGAAAGCTCTTAATGGCCATTCTACACCAGTCTTCACCTGAATTAAACAGAGCAAATAAAAATTTGTCACAAAAACATGTGTACAAAACATTTACACACACACACAACCAATATAGTGTAACAGATAATTTTTGTTTGTCAGGGAAATAAAGAAAAAAGAAGCCACACACAATTAAACTGTTTTGGTGAAGAGATGAAGAGACGCGATGAGTCAGAGTGAAGTCCTTTCTCCAGTTATTCTGTGCAAGTGTCGCCACTGCACCACTGTTGCACATGAAAACAACAACAGTGATACTGCACAAGATAATGTATGTTTTACATATATAAAACAATGTAAACATGATGGTATGGCTTTCATTATGAGGGTGATGCACTGCAACAATAGAATTTAATTCATAATTCCTTTAGAACACAGTAAATATTTGCATGAAACCACAATGCATGATGAATGTCTCCACATGTAACTGTGTACATAGTAAAATGATCAGTTCAACGTAGTGAGGGCATACAGATTTTGAATTAAATTATAAAAGGGCACTGCTATCGGACTGGTCATCTGCGTCAGCCTGAGTTTAGCTATCAACAAACTATTTTGTTAAAAATACAGACCACATAGTTGACCTACTATGAGCAACTCTGAGTTAAAGTTCAGTCAGTGTCTAACTTACTCTCTGCTCATAAACTCAAAGCATAACGTTACAACGTCATTCTTCTGCCAGCCAAGAAAGCTTTCTGATGGTCATGCAGTAATACATATCACCTGTCATGCACATGTTGTGACTGACAGGAGAATTAGGCTAGTTAACTATTAACATGTATCATCCTGATGAAATTATGTAACGTTAAGTTAACTTAAGAAAGCGTTAATAAAGAAAGTTGCTCAGAGTTACAGAGTTACTGTTCCATAACCCAAGACATAGCATCAGCTGCAGAGCTTTCGGAGCTAACGACGGCTGGTTTGGGAAGATTTACGTGCTGTATGCAGATGTCAATCATGCTCTCATTGCCCCCTCCCCCAGACCTGACTCAAACTTCTCAGCCAATCACTGTGCGATAAATGTCCTACCTTCCATTTCCACTATACATTTGTCTCACGCTTCTTCTCTTACATACATCTATTTTTTGTCAGAATCAGAATCAGAATCAGCTTTATTGCCAGGTATGTGTACACATACGAGGAATTTGACTCAGGATTGTACATTGCTCATGATGTGCTTACTCATTCAAAAATACCATAACACAATAATAAAATAGTAATAAAATAAAATCAGACACAAACTACAGAATAGACAACACTAACATACACACTATGAAAAAAACAATATAGACATATTGACAAATAGTGCAGTGATCAGAGTGGAAAGGATGCAAGAGTAAACTATTATTCTCATTATGTAAATGCTGAAGGTGTATATTATATACAGGTACACATGCATGCACACATGTACACAGTGTGATGGAGCATAGTGCAAAGGATGCTGGAAAAAATAAATAAGACCTATGAGGTAGGTGTATTGGTATACAGTATATACAATATGACATAGTATGAACAGCACTGAAATAGAGAATGGTGAATAAATAAATAATAAGTAGAAACCAGTAAACAGGTGGCTGATTAGAGGCAGAGTTACTGGGTGATTGCACAGGAATTGTTCCTGACACTGTGAGTCAGAAATCAGCTGTTCATCAGAGTGATGGCTTGTGGGAAGAAACTGCTTCTGTGTCTGTCGGTTTTGGCGTACAGTGCTCTGTAGCGCCTACCAGAGGGGAGAAGTTGGAACAGGTTGTGTCCGGGGTGAGATGGATCTGCAGTGATGTTTCCTGCCCGTTTCCTGACTCTGGAAATGTTCTGAATGGAGGGCAGGTTGTCAAGGAAAACTCCCGCAGTGAATAAAAAGGTTTACAGTTTATAATGTCTCTAGGTGAGGCCTGCATGATTTCTTCAACACTGTGACATCTGTGCACCCAACAGAGTCCGCCTCCCCGTGTTTTTCCCGTGAGCTCCCTTTCGCGATCTGCGCGGATGAGATGAAATCCCGGGAGATGAAGTGCGCTGTCCGGGATGCGCTCGGTAAGCCAGGATTCGGTGAAACAGAGGGCAGCAGATCTGCAGAAGTCCGAGTTAGTTCTGTTAAGGAGCAGCAGTTTGTCCATTTTGTTGGCCAGAGAGCGGACATTCGCCAGGTGGATTGAAGGGAGGGCAGTGCGAAATCTCCGCTGTCTCAGCTTAACGAGCGCGCCTGCACGTTTTACCCTGCGCCATTTCCAAAGGATCCCAAACAGAGCTGCCGCTCCTCCAACTAGTAACTCCGGGAAAGTTCCAGGGTCAATAAAGAGCGGTGGAATAGTATGAGCATTTGAAAGTCTAATGTTTAAGACCTCTTCTCTGGTAAAAGTTACCAGAGAGGGACGGCAGAAAACAGTATTAATTAACAAAAACACAAAAAGCACTATGGAGCGTAATCATGAGGCGGCCGTCTGCGGCGCCATCTTGGTTTGCATCCTTGGTCTGCCAATTATTCTTCTCATACATACATATTCTTCTCTTACGAGCATATATTCTTCTCTTACATACATATATTCTTCTCTTACATGCATCTATTCTTCTCATACATGTGAGTGAAAATATATGAATGCGTGGGAAAATATATGAATATGAGAGTGAAAATGTATGTGCAAGGAGAATAAAGGTATGTGAGAGGTCCAGAATAGATTATGGCTTGTATGGCCCCTCATACTGCAGGAAGCCTACCCTGGAAAGCAACTGCTCGTCCACATGGGGAGGGAAAGGTCCACACTAACAATAAGCCTGGGATCACAAGCAGCCCAAAATAGCTTGCAACACTATTATGAATGACTACACGTAAGCGCATTTACTCTTACCATTAAAGAGTCTGCACACATTGCACGCACAGTGTTGTGGGTGCTTGGTGTCAGCAGCAGCAAGAGGAAGAGTAAGTGGCCATGGCACCATTTATACCTTCCTGCTTCCTGTTTAACCAATACCTGCCATCTACTGACCCAGCCCACTCCTGTCAATTAACACAGAATTAACCCCATGCTGCTACATTCGCAAACTTACTCAATACATTGCATGCACCTGTTACCTATGACAGAAATACAGTCATTGGAAAAGGAAGACAGGGTTTTTGGATTAAAGAGCTGCGTTCCCCAGTAGCCAATGAGCTACCCCAGTAACAGGCAGGCAAGAACCCCAGTAGCCACAGGTTCTTGCCTGCCTGACAGTCATGGCGTCCCACTCTCACTAACAACTACATTCTTTAACAGGCTTAAGCGCACACACATGTACACACACACATACAGACACATTCACCCACACGCACACAGACACACACAGTCTCACACATAGACACAAACAAATTTAGGTTGTCCCTGGTAGAATTATTCCTGATGCTTTTCTTTCAGTTACTTATTAAAATTAATTGTCATTATTCCAGCTCTCCTGGCTGTGCAGTGTTGTTATTTAGTGTGCTGGACTGTTTCTTGTTTTCATTTTTCTCTTAGTTGTCTTACTATGTCAGCTGTTCATTGCTGCTGTTCGGCTGGTTGTCTTTTACTATTATTATTATTTTTATTGTTTGTTTTTATTTGTTTTTGTTTGTTGTTGTTTTTCTCCTCCCCAAGCCCCCCTCTCTGTTCTATTGCAGGTTCCGTTGCTTTCTGCAATTGGTGTTTCCCACTGCTTTTCCCTGTTGTCCCCACCTTCCATCCCCCTTTCCCCCTTCTCTTACAGGTCTTGTCCTTTCTCTGTCCTGTCTGTTTGTGCCCCCCTATCCCTGTGTCTGCCCCCCTGTCCGGCCCGGTGACAAATCAATACATAATTAAATAAATAATAAAACAGACAAAGGAGTATATTAATACTCTCTTGTTAAAGTAAAAGCTGTCTGGCACAATATGGTATCCATGTCATCATACTCTATACCAGGCTGCTGGGCAGGACAGGTTTTTAAAAAAAAAAAAAAATATGAGCTGCGTTCCACGATCCACCTGGCCCGATAAACCAGACCAGGCAACACAGCCCAGAGGACAGGAAAGAGAGCAGTGAAAGAAGCCGTGTTGGCCCAGCTTTGACTAAAGGCTGCTCCTAAAGGTCCAATCTGACCTCATATAGGCCAAGCGCAAGACTCCCCGCAAGACTGGAGGAGGCGGACTCTGTGATGCTTGGTGTTCAAACACAAGCAAGATGGACACTGTTTCCCAAATATCAGAATTTTGTTATAAGATGAAACCATATTATCTTCTTGTTGCTGCTGTTTACATTCTACCCAGATGTAAATTCTAAAAAATGTACTGCACAGTGTTCTGGGTATAAATGTGTCTGTATATAAATAACTGTCTATAGCCTATTGTTTTTCTTTTACTTTAAATCTTACCATATTTTAATACACATTTAATTATCTGTTAAGTTCTGTGTTTGTAGCATGAAGGGAATACAACCTTTCTTTTCATTATACAAACTTGTTGTATAATGACAAATAAACAACCTGGTACCAACAGATGATTTGTATTATTGAGGTGTTATTGAGGTATTCTTTTGTGTTTTGGGTAAAGAGTATGAAAGAGGAGGTACTGACGATTGCTAGGAGGTCTGTCCTGCAATTAAATGGCTGAAGTGATCAAACTGTCTCAAGCAGATTGTATTTGTTTTCAGTGGAATTTTGGTAATACCAGAGAAAAGTGTATTTCTTAGTTCCAAGGTATACGTGTGCAGATTGTCAAAAAATCTCATAATGAATATGGACATTGGATTTTGGACAGCCTTGACTTTAACAGGGGTGACTGTATCAATCTGATGTGTTTTCAGTGATGAACTATTTTGGGATTATCTTCATTTGTACATAAGTGCAAACACATTTATATTGATAGTCATTCAAAGAAAACTCAGGAGTTATAAGGGAGAAGAACATCAGTACTCACAACACTAGAAATATTGAGATCTTTTATATAGAGCGTGACCCTAATTGTGTGTGGGTTCTGTCACATGCTGAGTGATAGCCATCCAAAATGCAAGATAATTTGATAGCACTATTGTCATGGATGTTAAAATCACCAACCATAAGAGCCAGATCTGAGCTGGAAGGGAGAAGGGAAGCGCTGGCTGATTCTCCTGTGTAGGCAGTTACAGCATGTTTGGATGCATTAGTTCACATGCAGTTTGGCCGCACGATTCCTCCTGCTGAGCTCTCAAGAGCTCGGGCTTCTTCTTGTTCCCTGTATGGGTTATTGATGAAGTCCAGATATCCTCCTGAGGAAGGATGAGTGAGAGTCATACATTGATACATTGGCCCACTGCCACTTAACTTTCATTGGTGTCCTATCTGTGAAATGGCTGGGGTTATCAGACCTGTACAGTTCAGGTCACTGTAAAACAGGGGCAATGGTCACTTAACTTCCCTTGATGTCATTCCTTGAGTCCTCAGATGGTTTGTTTATGCTCAGAAGAAAGTTAAGACAGGATGTTTGGTGGAATTTTTTTCTCGGAGTCCTCACAGAGCTTGTTTAGTCAGAGGCCATATGCAGGATGTTTAGGAGAGGGCATCAGTTCTGTGTTGAATATTTCAATTGTTTACCGTCATCATATTTCCTACAGTTAAAAAAAAAAAAAATCTATTTTAAACAATATGAATAAATTAATTGTAACTTTGCACTTTGTAAAATAATAATTGTGGTCTTATGGTTATGACAGTCATTAGGTTATAAAGTTAACCTGGGCTAAGTGGACGTAGAACATTTTGTTTTAACTAATGATAAAAGGAATGGGGAGCTTTAATGGCACTGACAGGGAAGAGCATGCTAAAGTTGCTAAAAGGTTCTGTTGGACCTCATGAACAGCAGACGAGAGGCATGGGGAACTATCTGACTGTGGGCATTAGTCATAATGGGACTGATCAGAACGTGTGAAAGTCAGGGAAGTGTTTTGGCTCCCTGATAGTGGTATGTGGATGGGCAACACAGTACAAAATGTTTGCAGACAGTTACTATCCTAACAAGTTTGGATGGATGCCATCATCTGTGAAAGTTCTCAGTCATCCAGGTCATAGTTATGCAACTATGCTGTTCCTCAGTGCTTCTTCCATGTAGATGCCACAATAGGTGACACTAAATCAGAACAGAACAGAGAGAAAAAGAGAGGGATGGAAGGAGAGAGAGGGGAGGGGGGCAGCCTACACAATATACACACACAGAGGTACAGACAGTAAAAGTGATGTTGCTATAGACTAAATGAAAAATGGTACAGATATGTATAGTAGTGTTAATGATAACAATTGTAATGATTACAATAACAATAATAACAATAGGGATTACAATAACAATAATAACAATAGGACTAGTAACAATAGTAATAGTTGTAGCATAGGGTGTCGAGCAGGACCACGGGGGCAGCAGGTGACCCGCAGCCACAGATCTAGACTCCACAGCTCCAGAGCCAGAAAACCTGCAGGAAGTGATAGGAGGAGAGAGGAGAGGGACGAGGAAGCACAAGACTACCGGAAAGGGGAGAAGTCGTGTTAGTAACATGCAATAATGGGATGAGGTTGCATACAGAGGGAGAGAAAGTAGAGGAGAGAGGAGCTCAGTGCATCATGGGAAATCCCCCGGCAGTCTAGGCCTATAGCAGCATAACTAAGGGATGGTTCAGGACTCACCTGAGCCAGCCCTAACTATAAGCTTTATCAAAGAGGAAAGTCTTAAGCCTACTCTTAAATGTGGAGATGGTGTCTGCCTCCTGAACCCAAACTGGAACCTGGTTCCACAGGAGAGGAGCTTGATAGCTGAACGCTCTGGCTCCTAGTCTACTTTTGGAGACTCTAGGAACCACAA
>NW_025737668.1:0-1437 GCF_021292245.1 Micropterus dolomieu
TAATGTCAATAACAGATATGTGAGTTATTTTTATATTTTCCAGTGTCTTACCTTGATGAGCTGACGACCATAAACTGGTAACAAAATGGCCACAGGTTCCAACCTCCACCGTACAGCACCGGGGGTTTAGAAGCTACCTCTAACGCAGAGTAGCATATAGCATTAGCTCCTTAGCATGAGCTAACTCGGTCATGTCGAGCTAGGTGGGAGTGGTTTCAGTAACACGTCACCTCAGCTCCACCCACGACCCGCCTCTTTGGCCATTTATGGTTATCCGGGAGTGACAAGCGGTGCCAAGATGGCGACGGCCAGCTCCGCCCAATTCGGGCTTCAAAACTGCTCTTCAGAAACCAACGGGTGACGTCACGGATACTACGTCCATTTTTATATACAGTCTATGCTCGTAGCGCCTGTTGCAGCAGGCAAGGCTGTCTACCCTGCCACTGCTTCACATGGAAGCTGTGAGCTTGAGGCTGACGTCAAAACCGGGTGACGTGTCAACCACAGTCACAGTCACTGTGGTGCGTTCATGGCCCAGTCAGCCTTTTCCAACTCCAGCTGTGATTTTATTTTTTTTTAATTCAATTTACGATTTTTTCCGATTTCCCCCTCTACTTAAGGAAAGCAATAAGTACAAACGACAGACTACTTAAAGCAAATTTTGCTTTTATTTAATCAAAAGCAAGACAAATGTAACCCCCATTTCTGGGATGAAGTAGCACCATTTTCTAAAGCATTAACAATATATTAAAATCTGAGGAAAACTAGACAGTGACATTTTTCATTGTGTCTAGCCCAAACAATGCAACAACATACAGGGATACATGACATGAACATGCACATCTTACTCTTAGCAGAATTAAATTTTTCAAACCAAAAACAAAAAATATTCTCTTTTATTGCACTTTGCATAGAATTTTAAATAACAACCTAAAGAGGCAACACCTCTGTCTTGGGTAAAATAGTAATGTGAACAACGACCACATGTCGGTTGTTGCCGAATAAAAGGACAGCTCCCCCAGTTCTCTGCTGACTTTCTCTCGTGTAATGTTGTACAGCTTGGGCAAGGCGACTTCACTGAAGTACTTGCGGCTGGGTAGCTCATATCTGGGGTCTAACGTTTTAATCAAATTAATAAACCCCGTCTTTTCCACGGTATATATGGGTACCATGTCTTTGGCTATATGCAAAGCGACCGCTTCGGTGATTGTTCTCCACCGTGCCCCTTTCCTGTCATATGCGGTGCCTTGTGCAAAGGATTCGGCTACAGTTAGCTGTTTTTTAGCTAAGGTTTGTTGGTCAGTGCGGCTTTGTTCATCGCGGAGAGACTGGCATTTTTCATATTCGGCTGGATGTCTCTGTTTCAGGTGTTGGAATAGGTTTGTGGTGCTGCTGCCTTTCACTGCGATAGGCTTTAGGCAAATGTTGCAGCGTGGT
>NW_025737669.1:0-2707 GCF_021292245.1 Micropterus dolomieu
CAGATCAACAATCTTGTCCCTGATGTCTGTAGAAAGCTCTTTGGTCTTGCCCATGGTGGTGATGCTGGTTGTTTGGGTGTTGACAGGTGTCTTTTATACAGGTAACGAGGTGAGGCAGGTGTATTTGATGTAGATAATTGGTTGGGATTGGGGCTGTGTCTTAAAGAAAGACTAACTGGCTTGTAGGAGCCAGAATATTTGCTGTTTGGTAGGGGGTCATATACTTCATATGATGTGATTTTCTGGAATTTTCTTTGGGATTCTGTCTTTCACTGTTAGAATGTACATATGATTAAAATTGTAGATTGTTGCATTCTTTGTAAGTGGGCAAACCTGCAAAATCAGCAAGGGGTCAAATACTTTTTTCCCCCACTGTACATTAAACCTATATTAAAATAAAAATAACTTAACACAGTAGCCACAGTAAATAGTGCAAAACAGTAAACAGTACAGATGGAGGTAGAAATTGTTCTTTTGTCTATTGTCCTCCCTGCCATGACTAGGAGCTGTTGTACAGTTTAATGGCCAGGGGGATGAAAGAGTTTTTAAGTCTGTTGGTGGAGCTGGGCTGCAGCAGTCTGCTACTGAACACACTCCTCTGCCCGATGAAGGTGTTGTGCAGAGGGTGGTGGGCGTTGTCCAGTATGGACAGCAGTTTGTCCAGGGTCCTTCTTTCTGCCACTATCACCAGAGATTCCAGCTCTGAGCCCACCACTGAGCCAGCTCTCCTCACCAGTCTGTCCAGTTGGCCACCACAGACTGGTAAAACGTCTGCAGCAGTTTTTTGCAGATGTTGAGGGACCCCAGCCTTCTCAAGAAGTACAGACAGCTCTGCCCTGTCCTGTGGTGAGTTTATCTGTGTTATACTGGAAGTCAGATGTGTACAAGGTGAAGAGGACGGGAGAGAGCACGGTCCCCTGTGGTGCTCCGGTGCTGCTGACCACAGTGTCTGACATGTAGCCTTTCAGTCTGACGTACTGTGGTCTCTCTGTGAGGAAGTCCGTAATCCATGTCACCAAGAGTGGGTCCACCCTCATCTCTGTCAGCTTGTCTCTCAGCAGGAGTGGCCGGATGGTGTTGAAGGCACTGGAGAAATCAAAAAACGCCATTTCCACAGCGCCGCTCTCCTTGTACAGATGTGAGTAGGCCCTGTGGAGCAGATAGAGGATGGCATCCTCCACCTCCTTGTATCCAAACTGCAGTGGATCTTGTGCATGGTGAACCTGGAGTCTGAGGACATGTAGCAGCAGCCGTTCGAAGGTCTTCATGATGTGTGATATCAGTGCTACTGGTCTGAAGTCACCCAGCTCCCTGTGGTGTTTTTTTCTTGGGAACTGGGATGAGACATGAAGTCTTCCAGAGCACTGGGACCCTCCCCAGCTGTAGGCTCAGGTTGAAGACATGCTGGAGTGGCTCCCCCAGTTCAGCAGAACAGGCTTTAAGCATCCTTGGACACACTCTGCCCGGGACCGCTGCTTTCCTTGGACAGAGCCTCCTCAGCTCTCTGCTCACCTGATCCTTGGTGATGGTGGTGGGTAGGGGTGTTGGAATGTCCAAGTGTGTGGAGGGTGGGAGTGGTCTGCAGTCTGAAGCTTGATTTATACTCCTGTGCGTAGGCTACGCATTTATACTTGTGTGTCCGTGAATAAACGAGTTGTCCACCGCGATGTTGTCCGTAAAACGTAATTGTATCCATAGAATATATAAAGTTTTACATAGCTAGTGTTACATAGAGTTAAAGTTAAAAAAAAAAAAAAAAACACGCTTAAAGTATTAAAAACAACACGACACATACGGAGATACTGGATCAGCATCACACAATGCGACACACACACACACCAGCGACCCACACAGCTTTCTCTTGATTTAAGTTAAAACGTTTCAACCTTACTCAAAATGTAAAGACAGATAAGCGGTATGAAAACCTTCCAGCTGTGTTTAACTCTGCCGTTGTTGCTGCAGTGGTCTGTGTGACGGTGGGAGCAAAGGGCTCTATGAGCGGGCGGCTGGCTGGCCTCCGGAGCTCCTCCCATGGGTTGGCGCAGGCTTACCCCCACCGCCACTTACGGAGCTCCAAAAACTTTCAAGCACATTTTTGTTCTGCTATCACTTTTCGTAAAACTGTCACTATTTGAAATCAGTTGATTTCTCACCTCAAAACTTCTCAGAAGTGGATGTAGTGATGAAATTAAATAAGAAAACTGTAAAAAAAAGTTTTTATTGCTGGCGCGCACAATGACGATGCAGTGAATAGTGACGATTCTTTCTGACCAATCAGTAGTCTGCCGTGTTTTCACGTCACATTTTAGTATCGCCTCAGCTTACTTGAAACTCCGACGGACGTGATACAAAAAAAAGTACCTGGAAGCAGGTACAGGTACAACTTTTTAACACATGGGGGGTGGGGCGTTACACACGGTAACTCTGCTTAAATCTTGAGAAGCTGCAGTCTCTATTTATTAGTCAGTGTAACTTACACTGTGCATTTCCAGCTAAACAGGCTTTTTGTTGTGCTGAGTTTTGCATGCGTGCCGTGCGATCGACAGGTGTATTTCAAGTAGGCTACTTTTTTTAAAAATGATACATACATACATACATACATACATACATACATACATACATACATACATACATACATACATACATACATACATACATACATACATACATACATACATACATACATACATACATACATACATACATA
>NW_025737669.1:2727-3741 GCF_021292245.1 Micropterus dolomieu
AAAAAAAAGTTTTTATTGCTGGCGCGCACAATGACGATGCAGTGAATAGTGACGATTCTTTCTGACCAATCAGTAGTCTGCCGTGTTTTCACGTCACATTTTAGTATCGCCTCAGCTTACTTGAAACTCCGACGGACGTGATACAAAAAAAAGTACCTGGAAGCAGGTACAGGTACAACTTTTTAACACATGGGGGGTGGGGCGTTACACACGGTAACTCTGCTTAAATCTTGAGAAGCTGCAGTCTCTATTTATTAGTCAGTGTAACTTACACTGTGCATTTCCAGCTAAACAGGCTTTTTGTTGTGCTGAGTTTTGCATGCGTGCCGTGCGATCGACAGGTGTATTTCAAGTAGGCTACTTTTTTTTAAAATGATATAATAATCTTTGTGTGGTTCATCAATGGTGATAAAGGATCAGTCGGCACAACACCGGCGAAGCTGGGCCTCCGTCTCCTCAGGGGACAGACGGACGGACGGACGGACGGACGGACGAAGAAAATTCTGATTATTCCAACATCACATGAATGCACCATCAGTCAACGCTCATCCCTCCCTTTACACCTTGATGCGTTTTAAATTTATTTAAGTTTTATTTTCCACCCTGTCAATAATCCTTGCAGTCCCACACTGTGTCCATCAAATGGTCTGAGGGATTACTTCCAGCGGAGCAGTAACGTAATGCACAGCAGAGTAAAACTAGGGAGGGAAGACGTTTAAAAAATATTATGAATTTCCATTAAATGATGACGTTAGTCTCGTAATATTACAACTTTTTTCTTGACATGTCAGAACACAGATATGTAAAAGCAATTTTGAATGTGCTAAAAGTTTTGAACTGAGCAGAAACAGAGGAACTATTAAAGTGCATAATTTATAACTGAATTAAAATGAAATAATTTATCATTGAGGTACCAAGTGGTCGACAGTTTAAGTAAGTAAGAGTAAATATTGGACTTGCTACTATGGACTATGTTACTCCTCATTAGCTAGATGTGAAATAAGGGGGGGGGGG
>NW_025737669.1:3761-22319 GCF_021292245.1 Micropterus dolomieu
CATACATACATACATACATACATACATACATACATACATACATACATACATACATACATACATACATACATACATACATACATACATACATACATACATACATACATACATACATACATACACACATACATACACACATATATATATATATATATATATATACACACACATACACACACACACACATACGGGGGAAGAAAATTCTGATTATTCCAACATCACATGAATGCACCATCAGTCAACGCTCATCCCTCCCTTTACACCTTGATGCGTTTTAAATTTATTTAAGTTTTATTTTCCACCCTGTCAATAATCCTTGCAGTCCCACACTGTGTCCATCAAATGGTCTGAGGGATTACTTCCAGCGGAGCAGTAACGTAATGCACAGCAGAGTAAAACTAGGGAGGGAAGACGTTTAAAAAATATTATGAATTTCCATTAAATGATGACGTTAGTCTCGTAATATTACAACTTTTTTCTTGACATGTCAGAACACAGATATGTAAAAGCAATTTTGAATGTGCTAAAAGTTTTGAACTGAGCAGAAACAGAGGAACTATTAAAGTGCATAATTTATAACTGAATTAAAATGAAATAATTTATCATTGAGGTACCAAGTGGTCGACAGTTTAAGTAAGTAAGAGTAAATATTGGACTTGCTACTATGGACTATGTTACTCCTCATTAGCTAGATGTGAAATAAGGGGGGGGGGGGGCGCGCGCAGCACAAACAAAAATTAGCTGTATTTATCTATATTTTATTGAGATGTACTGGTGGCAGAATCTCATAGATATATATCTCAAATCCTGAGCATATAAACACAAAATTAACTACATGGCTAGATACTACTAGAGCTAAATGAGAAAATGTGTTGTGGGTAAACCAATCATGTGACCTTTGCCTCTCTTTTCACCAGGCTGTTGGGTGTGAACAGGGTGGTGATCTATAACACCAGCTGCGGCCCAGAACTTGACCGCCTGTTGCAGAGCTACAGCCAAGAGGGCTTCGTGGAGATGGTTCCTTGGCCCATCGACCGGAATCTGAATCCATCTCGTGGCTGGCTCTTCTCAGAGAGCGGGGGGGATGTCCACTACTTTGGCCAGCTGACCACGCTTAATGAATGCATTTACAGATCCATGGACCGGTCCCGCTACGTCATGCTGAACGACATAGATGAGATTATAATGCCCTACCAACACAACGACCTGATGTCTTTGATGAACTCGCTCCAACAGCAGCATCCAAATGTAGGGTATTTCTGCCGTGCATTTGAGAAATACAGATATTACATCAATATCCAAACTGTAGGATCATAATTGATATTTATATTCACTTTCCATTTTTCATTCTGTAGACAGGGGTGTTCAAGATTGAGAACCATATCTTCCCCAAGATTCATTTTGAGCCAAGTGGGAGGTTTCACCTGCCTCAGTGGAACGGGGTGCCAGGAATTAATATTCTGGAGCACGTCTACAGGGAGGACCCCAACAGAAATATATACCACCCATACAAGATGATAGTTCAGCCAAGGTAGGCTGAATTTGTCTGACTAAAAGTTAATCACTCCGGAGCCACACTCAGTGCATTGGTTGAGTAAATAATATTATATCCAATATAT
The DNA here is from genome assembly GCF_021292245.1 of Micropterus dolomieu. NCBI lineage: Eukaryota > Metazoa > Chordata > Actinopteri > Centrarchiformes > Centrarchidae > Micropterus > Micropterus dolomieu. Next base: position 5,381 of record NW_025737669.1, read on the forward strand.
AACATTTGGCTCTCTTTGTAAAATACTATATTATCCATCCATCCATCCATCGTCAACCACCTATCCTGTGTACAGGGTTGCACGGGGGGGCGGGGCTGGAGCCAATCCTAGCTGACATTAGGCGCAAGGCAGGGTACACCCTGGACAGGTCGCCAGTCCATTGCAGAACACTGTATTATATAACAATATACTATATTATATATTAAAATATATTATTTAATGTGAACAAAACACACCCGCTGCCCCCAAAGGACAGAATGAAAATCACAAACAGTTTTGCCACTATTTGCCTAACCAAACGCTGAACTAAGCTAACCCCTAGTCCTAATAAGGTTTATTTTGCGCCTTTTTTTCGCCCCAAAATCCAATGAACTGAAGAAGCAACCAGCTTATTGGGAACCCCCACAGAAACCATGGACGTGCCCCGAGACAACCGCTACTCACCAGTTTCACCAGTTTCACACTACACTACAAAATCAACAAAACTCAAAGGAGTAATGCCGCTATAAGTTAAAACTTATAAACCAGGGTTATAATACTTACCTTGCTTTGGACATAATAAGACTTACACACAAAAAGAAAGCTACAAAAACCAATGATGCCTCTCCACCACCAGGTGGACCTTATTGTTACTAAAAGGAAATCCAATAAATAATTATTCCTCTAGAACGTCTTTTATTAAAACTAACGACAAACACTAATAGATTGACAAATCACGACTTGTTTGGGCAAGCCTCTATTTTGTGTCGACTGTCTTGGCAAATGAAGGTAGAGACATTTTCACTGAACTCATTTATGTCTCATCACAGGATGGTGGAGCAGACTTCAGTGCATGAAGTGCTCAAGGCTTTCGGACAACAGTACAAGGTTCCACTAGACGTTTGTCGGATCATTCACGTCCGCGTGGCTCTGCAGGGGGGGTTAACACTGGAGCAGCTCAATGTGGACAAACGACTGTGGGACTTCAGCAATCAACTGATTCCCAATGTGGACAGAGAACTGAAGAGGGCGGGGCTGTTAAGCTCAGAGGGGCAGAGCTGATGGACAAACAGTCCGACTATGGATGTACACCCTCGCCAGTGGGGACATTTAATAACATCCTGGTAAAATCTGGGCATGGGATCTGAGTGGTGGTTTTGGTTGTAATTTGTTTTCTGAAATGCTGTCTTCTACATTGATTTTAAATGCTGCTCAATATATGAAGAATGCTAAACTATTGAAGAACTGTAGATTCACTGCGTGCTATGAGTGTGACTAACTGGTCGTAACCAATTGCACCACCCCTCCAACTGAATAATTTTGAGTCTGGACCAAAATGGTGGACCAACAGACTGACACTGTCATCCCCTGAGCCATGCCGCATGCTCTGCTTAAAAAACCCTAATCAATACTGGATATAGTGGAAAACATTGTAAAAGCTTTTGTGCAGTCAAACTGTATTTTCTCACTAATGAACTGACTTATTAGTTACTGTGTTTTCAAAAGAAGAGGGTTAAGGTTACACGAGGGCAGTTTGTGGTCATGTCAGTAACTTAATCAAATGTACACTGGCAAGCTATTCTTCTTCATTTGAAGGGCCTGAAAGTTGTTGTGCAATTATGTGCCACTCAGTGTAGAATTTTTGTGTAATTGAAGTATCCTGAATTATTCTGATAGCATGATGGCTTTTTGTTTTAGAAAATTAGTGGGGTTTATGTGTTGTTTCACCTCCATTCCAACTCGGAAGATTATTTTTGTGCAGCAATTACTTTTTTTTTGTGTCTCTGTTCAGTCACTGCTGTCACGTGGACTCTCCAGGGTGTTTGGGCTAAAACAGTCTTAGGGTGACCAAATAAAAATTGAAAGTTTCTTGAAGAACCCAAGTGATAAGATAGTGAGGGGTATGCTTTTGATTAAAGGGATGTTCATATGTTTATTTTTCTATTTATTAGCGAAATCCATTCTCTGCATTTAACCCATCCCTCAAGGGGGCAGTGGACAGGAAACCCATGAGAACATGCAAACTCCACACATAAAGGTTGGGAAGATAGTGGTTTGAACCCACAACCTTCTTACTATGAGGCCACAGTGCTATCCAGCTGCATTAAGAATACATGTTTGCTATGACCTGACCTTATTTTGTCAAAAAACCTGTTTACCTTTTAAAATATAATTACACAATTACATGTTTTGACACTGATTTTTTTCCTCATGTTGAAGGATCTGAACTTCTAGAAATGAGTAAAAGGTTCTGAACTGTAGAGAGCGTTACCTTTACTGAACTCTGCAGCAGGTCACAGTGACATTATTAATACAATTTCCTATTTCTAATCTGTAATTGTATTCTATTATCATTGATCTTTTGTTACATGCCAAATATGTGTCAAAAAAACTTTGTAGTTTTTACGTCAAAATCCCAGTTAAATGTGATTTTGGGGTGACTAGCTAACCCCACTAATCATGTAAAGCTGCTTTGTCATGTAAATGCTTTACCCAGGAGTGAACCAGAATTTAAAAGTTAATTGATTAAAGCAGGGTTTTCGGTTTTCTCAACATGTTCTTTAGCTTCCGCCCACCGTTAGAGATGGAAGTCACAAAATTATGCCTTAGTTAACATCTACCTTTAAGTTTGTCAAAGAATCAGATGCAGTTCTTAAGCTTTTGTACTGATTATTGTACAGGCCAATCCAAGCAGTAGATGTGCTACAGTTGTGAGTCATGTAACATCTCTTCCGCCAATGGGAAATATTTGGTTCTTAAGCTGCTCCACACTCCATTACGTTTACCAGCTCGTTGCTAACTTTTTCTGTATGCCATTTGGTGATGAGCAGGTGCAGTGCACAGTGGGTTTCTCGTTAGCCATTTTACTGAAAACAGCTGTGAGTGTGTATATATTATATAAAAATGGTGTACCTAAAGGAAGTGTAACTGATATTTTCAGGCTGGGAAGAATCATGAACACCTTTTGAATTCTTATCAGGCAATCATGTATTGGGTTACATATGTCCTAATCAGTGTGGAGACCAAACCAGCGCCCTTGGATTCAGACGACTCAGGGGAGTTTCTGTTTACTTTCTGCTAAATGGGGGAGGTATCAATGGCTTACAATCAACTTGAGGCATATTGTTGTTAATTTGTTTGCTTTTTGTGAACATTGAAGTATATTTAAAAATAATGCATATTTTTTACTTCCTGGTTCATACATTGCTGGCGCATTGTGAACTAATAAAAAACTCTTGTTTCAAGTAAATCATTTCCTTGTATAGAATGAAAACCTGTTTCACACTGATACCTTCAAACATTAGTTGAGACATTGTGCAGACACAAAAAAGTGAAATGCCTGAGGAGTTTCAACAGCTTCCTTATTTTTCATTAAACATTGACCTAAAACTCACACCACTGCAAACTGCATGAACCACCCTACTTCTAGGAACACCCTTAACAATCCATCTTTCTTTGTTGTTTGTTTTTTCACTGTCAGAAATGTTTCCTTTACAGAAAGTGGAGTTGACTACTTTTGTAGGAACAAGTTTCCCAAGCACTTACACATTGCATGCAGATAATGGATTTTTTCCACAGCTCAGTATTGATTACATGACCAGACATCAGTGAGGCAGACAGCAGAATAGTGTTGCTCATTCCCAGTCACTCAATCTCTGACACTCTTCCTCATGTATTACATGCCAGAGGTGGAACACTACGCTGACTGAGGTAGAGCACTACTTGAGCTTAACTTGAGTAATACCCAGTCATGCCCCTTTATACTTCTGCTCCCCAGAAGGTTGTACTTTGTACTTTAAATGACAGCTACATAGCTAGACTTAGCTATATAGCTAAGACTTATATAGCTTGATTTTCAGAGAAAATGTGAGTTCACAACGTTGTTATGGATTACAAAACCCAACACTATATATACACATTGCACCTGATACTATATCTTATATAATGAACTATATTATGTTAATAATGAATTTCTATATTATTCTGGTATACACTACTTACAAATATACAAGACCTTCTATCACAACACCATAACTTTACCTTGTCTTTAATTGCTCTTGTATAGTTTATATTTTTACTTCTATTCTTATTCTAGTTTTATTATTTACTATTTATCTGCACCACCCAAATTTCCCCTCTGGGTATCAAAAAAGGTTTATCCTAAGTAACCTTAAGTTATTACCACTGTGTCAACAGTATAATACTACTTACACATGAATCACCTCCTTTGACCAAGCTATTCTGGAGCCCTTCTTTCCAACGTCAATTTCATGGTTTCCTTCTATGTTTTTGTGCCCTGTGGAACTAAACAGTATTTCAGCTGACAAGAGCAGTATCAAGGAAATTACTTAGCTGTTTGTCCCATCTGAGTATTTTTTAAACCTTTTTTTGATTAAAAAAGAAAATCTATTTGTTGTGCATATCCCATAAAGTATAAAAGTAGCAAAGGAGACATATTTGAAGCATATTTGAAGAGTTAATTTACAGAAACAGATTCTTAACCTTAAATTATATAACCCAACAGCAGTTTGATTCATAGTCCCACGGAGTGCACAATAAAAAATGAGAAAAATGGCTGAACCGTCAGAGGTTGAGTTGAATTCTGCTGCATCAATTTTGAACTGTCCATCATGAGTCTGACAATGTTACAAATTGCAATACATTCGCTCTTACAGTGACTTACAGTGAAAATGAATTATCAGTCACCAAGGTTTATAAGTTGTACCTTGGAGTAACTGTTTAATTTAAAATGAATCCTGTATGTTGTTATTTTCAGGCAACATAGAAATAGGATGAAAAAAGCCTCAGCCTAACAAAGTCTAAAACGCTCTCTAACACAATAACAAACTCCATTCACTTAAGTAAAGAAGTAATCCCACACATACTAGACTCAGACACATTTAAAAATGGCATCATCATTTGGAAACTATTTATTGAACATTTGCAACCAGATATCAGTTAAATACAGAACTTTCAATTCTCTCTCTACATCCCCCAACTGCAGGGACTTGCTCCACTTCATTACACTGGGAGGAGGGAATGTTACAGGACTTGGTAAGGCGCACATTGTGCTGTAAGTCATTTGGCTTTCTTTCTTCTGATAATAAAGAGAATTAAATCTGAGTCTGCCTCTCAAATGTCCAACACAGCTTCCTCTCCTCGCAGCTAAGTCCTCCGCGCACAGACCATGGCAAAACGACACAAGCAGGGAGCCGAGAAGAGAAAACCAGTATAGACGACTGAGACACACCCCCACTGAATGGGGTCTGAGATGTGTAGCCGTGATTGAAAAGCTAAAAGTAAAATGATCAACATGAATATATTAGAAAAATGGCAATTAGTCTTTAATAAACATCTCGCCTCACCTACTCCCAATGTGACCAGGGTTATAAATTAAAACTGTCCAAATAAAATCAATCAACCAAACACTTTGGGCCCATTCAGTTCCATTTCAAGACTGGAAAATCCTCATTGCAAAAAACAAATGGCACTTTTCAGTCTCTTGAACTGGAATCTAAAATATCGACTTCAACGGAATCGACCCCCAACTAAAATCAACTCTTTCTAATTTACATATATGGGTCAGGCGCTCTTTCAAGCTTCCACCGTTCTAGCAGTTGCTCCCCACAGGACGGGGGTGGGGGGTGGGACTCTGTGGTCTCTGATGGCTAGGCCACGGTTTTGAAGGTCTGCAGTATGAGGTTGGTTTGGTGGATGAGCCGGTTTGCGCTGATGAAGACATTTATCGCCCTGGGGAGGAAACAGAATGGGAACAGTTAGTTAATAAATAACCAGCTGTGCCAATGCAAACATTCCTGCCCTCGGGTCCTCTCTTCTTAAACCTCTGTTGTTGATACAATGTAAGATGATATGATGAAGACATGCATGAGGAGTGGGAGAATTGAATAACAAACACATTCACAACATCCAGAGGGGCTTTTTAAGACAGTTGTCAGTTAACGTACCAACAACAATAAACAGTGTTCTTTTGAAGATTACGGTTTTCAGTGCTGTTTGTTTGACAGTAGGATTATGATAAGACCACAGGCTCCAATTCTCATGATACTTGATAAAAGGGTATAGTGTGGACGAAGGAAGAACACATTTAATTTTGTAACGGATCCGAATCACAAGGCGGAAACACCGTAAACAAATGATTTTTCACTTTCGTTAACATTGAGATAGGTCAGTTGTAAAATTAACTGAACCAACCATAATTAAAGAGAATGGCGACCAGGGATATGTTTTTTCCAGATTTTCCAACCTATAACAAATGCACAGCTGATAATGATAGTTTTGGAAATATATCCAGACACATATACACACATACATACATACACACACACACACATATATATATATATATATATATATATATATATATATAGGTTGCACTTGCAGATCTGCATATCATAGAAGACTGGACTAATCATAGTTTTCATGTGGTGTCACATTCCAAGGAAAACGCTCCCTTGGAGGGCAAAAAAGACGTTATTTTCCACTGCCCGCTAACCAGGAAGCAAGTGATACACCGCTACTGTGAGTTTGAGTTTTTGTGTTGCCAAAATGCTAGATGGTAGTTGTGCTTTTGGATGCACTAATCGACAAGGAGACAAGCCTGAGCTGTGTCAGGTGAGGGATTCCCCACAAGGTAAATGTAAACATTACCACAGTCGAGCGCTGGCAGGGACCTGGCGGTTTTTAACGGCGGAAATACAGCAGCTGGTGCTGTATATGGATCTCAAGTGCCCAACACTTGCAGTTTGTGACCATAATCTATCTTTTCTTGTTGAGTTGAGAGATGATCCAAATAAAATTTAACGGCTTTTACGGCATCTCTGCGAGGGAGTTCGGTGTCAGCCACTATCTTGGTCTGTTGTTATGCCCTTCTGTCACGTGAAAACTATGAATTGACACTTACTTTCCATCTTTGAAGTATGTTTTGAGGGTGTCGCTGAAACTTTTGGAGTATTTCACAAACTCCTTTTTCTGGTGCTCCAGGGCCTTCACAAACAGAGAAAAAAAAACATAGAAACATTTTTTTTTTAACATGGAAAAAGTGAGAAACGTACACGTGTGTGTGTGTGTGTTTGTGTGTGTGTGTGTGTGTGTCTGTTACTCACTCTGCGATTTTGGTATTGATATTTCTTAATGACATTGTTGACTGTGTCCAGGAGCTCTTTTATGGCGCTGGCTATGTCTCTGCAGGGAACCAACAACACCATAAGCGAGGGTTTCACAACACAAACACAACCAAGAGGTGTACCAGTCAGTATAAGTGATGAAGAAATAGCAACAATGAATCATTGTAATAAGGACAGCACAGAGTTATTTGACTATCCTCACCAATAATGGCTGTAATACAATATATTCTATATTTGTACTGAAGGCTGCATTGTTTTTTTTCTTATTTCCTCTTTTTTCTTTTAAATTCCAGTCGCTATTGGCGGCAACAGCAAGTCAAAAGTCTCGCTTCTGATCTGTTTACACAGCCAACTTTAAATTTTGAGAGTTGGCAACACACATCCACATTTATCCGGAGGTCGTTTGACCTGACGCCCCCACATCCATCACAGAGATCTAGGTATTAGGAATTTAAGTACTTCTGCTTAACTTCTCACAACAGTGACACAGGTTATGGAGTCAAGGACATTATGTACACTCACAAACGATCACTACACTAGCTGATTTAGCAACACTAGCGGCACAGCTCTAGGGATGGCACTCTGTCGGTCAGTCCATCACTTTGGTCCAGAATGAATTACCTCATTCTGACCAGTCAGTCACCATGGCGTTGTCCATTTTAGATTGTAAAACTGGTCAAATATTTGCTAAACTACATGACACAACACATCCAGTAACGAGCCGAGTTTGCGTAAGTCAAAGCTAAACATTACAGTGGAAAATGTTGATTTTCCAAACAGGCTGTTTTGCTTCTCAGAATGCATTTTAGCTCAGAACTTATGCCCCTGCGGTACCACAACACCGGAGAGATTAACCGCAAAATTGAAATACCGTGCTATTGGTCAAGCCTACCGCGGAGGATGGCAAGCACTGCTACAACCGCAATGTTCATACTTTACACTTCATTGCATGTTAAATGAATAAATTTAAAGTGCTTTAGAAGTTCCACAACTGTAACAAACTGTACAAGGTCAAGGACGGATCACCATGAGCTGTACGTGACCTGACTTCAAACTAGGAAGCTGAAGGTGTTGCCGTATTGTTTTACTGTTTATTTTAATGGTTAGCTAACTTGCAAAAGTATATTGCGCGGCTTAAGTGGCTAACAGGCTCGGCAATGTTGTGATACTGAGGGACATTCGAGAGAAACTGTGAACGTAAGCCTCATTTAAAGCTCACCAACTGACAAGCGTACTGTGTCGGATGCCTGCAGCTGTTTTTCATGTTGCTCTCTGTGGAAATTTAGTTATAACGTTACTACAGTGCAGTGGTTAGTTGTGAACAACCCATTCTGCTCCACGCCAGTGTGTGTTGGTGGGTATGTGTGCGTTGCTGCGGTATGTAAATTGTCTTGAGTGTTAAACTGAACGCTGAGGTGCTGCTATACCCTCTGCATAAGACCAAAGTTGACAGGCCAAGAAAGATGACCCTCTCAGAAGTGTTCCGTGGAATGTGTGTAATAGGGATGGGTCAAAAAGGGCATGCAACTAAAAGCATATGCACCTGAGATATATTGTAAGATGTAGATACTACTCAGTGGGAAAGGAGAAAAGTCCGTGTACCAAGATATTATATCATTTCTGGGCCCCATATCTATGACAGAAGGTATGGGGATGGGGACATAGATCTCCATACCTGTGACAGAACATACGGTTATAGAGACAGATCGTTTTTTAAAAACCAGGGCCTATAAATTTGGAAGCTACTGGTATATGACCAGAGACCCTCTTAAGGGGGCCCAAGGGGGCCAAAACCCTGGGAAGTGCCAGACCCGAGAGTTTTACTGGTGTCTTATAAAAAATATATGACTACGAAATAGTACCCTCAGATAATGTGTTTATACAGTTAACTGACAATAAAGATGAATTAATGTTTTTAAGAAGAATAGGAGAATTAGGATTTTAAGGGAGTATAATATTACAGGAACGGGGTTTTAAGACGGTCCAAAAAGTAAACATCAAAGGAGAGATTTACACCAGTAGAACTAATTAATGGCTACATTAAATAAAAAAATAGGCAGGTATCTCGCAGAGGCCCCACCTCTCTAGGGAGAGCCAAGACTATATAATGAGAAGCTCCACACCATGTTTTCAGTGTGCCTTACCGGTCTGCTAAGGCTTGCTCAGGTTTTGTCTTGCTTTGACAATAAACTCCACTGCATCAATCTCTGACCGACTCCAGTAACTTCTTTCGAACTCCAAGTGTTTATCTACCAGCAATACTTGTTAAGTATTGAGGACAGATCTGGACTTCCAGCGGGCCTGAGTCTAGTGTTTTGTCCCTCTACAACAGACATGCCCTGTTGTTGACTAGCAACCAGCAACTAGCTCGCTCCGACCATAAAGCTGCTGTTAGCCGCTCGCTGTGCAGTGAGGTGAGATCCACAGACACTCTTACTATGCTATATGGACCAAATTACTTCATTGATGAAAAATGCGATACCGTGCTGTTGAGCCCCAACAGAGACATTTTAGAGGAGACACGCCACTGAATCACATCCTCAATACAAGTCTATGGGGAAAGCCCATAGCTGCAAAGATGACGGTTATCTCGCCTGGCATGACTTGCCTATAAGTACTTTGGCCCCAACATATTACCACAGGGGAAATTACTTCACCGCAACAGCCCTACAAGTTACTGAAGGCCTGAGCACTGGACCTTAAAGTACAGACCAGCATTTGATTGTGATGTGTAAATTTTGTGCATCTGTTGGTGCTATGCAAGTATTTTTATTTATTACCTAACACAGTGCACAGTTGTGTGTGTGTGTGTTTCCACTGCTAGCACTCACTTGATAGTCTGTAGGAAGCGTACTCTGTCATTGATCTCATCCGGGATTTTGCTGAGGATGTGTTTCAGAGCTCTGGCCTTCTCATTTAGGTCTTGGAACTCCTGCTCGGGCCGGTCAATCATAAACTCTGCAGGAAAGGGGTGTTTAGGGCATTCCCAGACATCAATGATTTATATAAATGGGCGGATAGACTAGCTAGTGAAGTCAGAATAGAACAGAACCAGTAAATACTGGGAAAACTGGTGTACATTACAGCTGCCATCACCTATAAACCTGGATCTCAGAGTCACAAAAAAAGACCATTGCCACCACAATATCTCAGTACTTCCTCTCATACAGTCACCTTCCACATCATCAGCTGCCATGCGCAGTAGGGATTCAGTGAAGTTGAGCTGGACGTTCTTTTTCTCCAAGATCTTCATTATGATGTCCTGCGTCAGGCCAGGGTTTTCCCTCTCCGCCTGACAAAGGAGGAGTTGAAACAGGCGGGCAGGGCGAGGAAGAGAAGCAAGTAATTCACATATGAGAGAGAAATAAGATATAACACGGTTTGTCCTCTGCAACAAAAGCAAGACAAGGCTCAGCTCTGCAGAGAACAAAGCCAGAACTTTACTGAATGTGAGATACTGTGAGCCATTCAGATGAATGCACAAAAGCTCTCTTCCTGAATAATTCAGCCTTGTATTACACCAGCTAGGACGCAGCGGGGGGGGCAGTAGAGACACCAATCAGTGAGATGAAGTGAACAAAAGACCCACAAATGTCAGTGAAACAGCTGTAAGGTGAGCAGGTCTGCCTTTTGGTTTGGATAATAACAAAGATGCTTCTCCTTCATTAATATTTCATTTGTGAATCTCCTCAACACTTCTGCTCCTCAGCGGCAGGACTACGGCCAAAGTGCTTTTATTGTCCCAGTGCAGCAGCAGTGTATAGATTAAAAAAAAGAGGAGCAAGACATTAACAAAGTCTCATCTGATGACTACAATCAAGTATCACACACAGCACGAGTCTGAATATCAGCACCTCTGATGTTAGCTTGGTTCATTGATTTGAAAATCAATCATATAATTGGGGATGTTTGATCATAATGAACAGCATATAAACTGAACCTAACAAAATAACAAACGTAAGAACAAATGAACAAATGACTTCATACATTATTCGTTTCATAATGTCATTGGTTAACTATTAGTGTGGAAACGGTTAGTTAACAAATGGCAGGCTGTGGCACTGAAAACATTCCTGCGCTCGGGTTCCTCTCTTCCCTTTAAACCTCTGTGGTTCTTGATACAGATATATCATATGTATATAGATATCAATCTACACGAGGAGCTGGATGATTATAGTTAACAAAGAATGCCACAATATCCAGCCTTTTAACATTAATAAAAGTCTCCAGTTTCCTGACCTACAAACAACAATGTACAGTACATTCCCTTGAAGGTTATTACCTCAGCCAAGGATCGTCATGTTTTCTGTGCCCTTTATTTGTTTGTCTGTCAGCAGGATTATGGAAACTACAGGCATGGGCCAAGGAAGAACCCATTCCATTTTTTGGCGGATCCAAAATCACAGGGTGGATACACTGTACACAAATCATTTTCCACTTTGATTAACATTGAGAAATAGGTCAACTCTAACAGCGGTGTTTACGGCAAAATTAACTGAATTCGTTGTGCCTGTGCGAACCTGCTATAATTAAAGTGACAGGGGTGCTGCTACTAAACCAACAGCCACCTCAAACACCACTGCAAAAACAGCTGCAGCAGGTATGTATTGAAATATCACTGAATACTTGAGCTGCAGTGAAATGTACATGGCAACATCATAACAGAACAGAGATTCTGATTCACATTAGTCCCCTTCAAGAAAATGTCCACTCCACACTTTATGGGCCAATAAATGTCCCCTCTGTCCGTACTGTATTTTCACTGCTTAAAAGTGGCATAAAAGGTGTGAGACAAACAAGTAAGTAATGTGTTGGCAGCAGAATTTCTCAGATGAAGGTCAATTAAAGATCAATATTTGGGGATTTAAAAAAATGTTTTGCATGTGAATCAATTTGAAACATTGCCATTGAGGAAGTCCAGCAAAGCATTGAAAAAAAAAAAAAAAAAAAAAAAAAAAGAGTTGTAAACTTGTTTTTTATTTTCTTTGCTCAATTCTATGTGATATGATAACACTGCACTCACCAAAATAAGTGTTGAGATCTCTGAACATGGAGACATTGCTAAAAGTAGGTCCAATGGGGCAACAAACACGGGCAGTCAGACAATCCTAAAGGTTGTAAACAAGCCGGCTGTTTTGCCAGATTATCTAAAACATTCATCTGGAGATAAAACCGAAAGTGACTGCATCCATGCACCACCCCATAACCAGTGAGTACACACAACTATGGCAAGTGCAGAATGTCAAAGCTGAACTATGGAGTTGGGCTGAAGCTGCGGTGGTGATTAAAACCTCTTCCAAATAAATGAGCTTTTTTTATAAACTTATACCATCATCTGACCGCCCATACTTGTTGCCCCTTTGAACTGGAACAATCAGTGGATTATTCAATCAACAGGAAACGAATGGCCAACTTAAATGACTGATTAATCAGTTAGGTGATTTCTCAAGGGAAAAAAATCTCTTCTTCCAGTTTCTCAAATTCGAGGATTTGTTGCTTTTGTCTCTCATGTATCTTAGTAAACTGAATGTCACTGAGATTCGGGCCGTTGGTCAGACAAAAGAAGACATTTGACGAAGCCACATTGGGCTCTGGGAAATTATAATGGGTGTTATTCACTATTTGTGCCATTATATACTTAAAACAATTATTTGAGAAAATAATCTGCAAATTAACTGATAATGAAAATAATTGCTAGTTGCAGCCTTAATTCACTGGAACTGTTTTAGTGACATCACAGCGTTCCAAAAGTTCAGTGCTTACTTTGGTGAATGAAATGTTAAAACAACAGACAGGACCGGTAGCCGCAGCTATGGAAATAAATACTCAGGTGTAATAGAATGTAATTACCCTTTAATGTAGCAGTACAATTAAGCTGCAAGCACTGGGGACATCAACATTACACAGGAAGAATGCAGCTGCTGTTTGCGAGAGTCGTTTTACTGCAGTTGTTGCAGCACTATTTGGTAATGTTTTGGTTGATTTCCATAACCTGTAATTTGCATCAGGTAACATGTAGAGGGGCCTTATTGTTATGCCATATTAAAACTGGAAAGTTACAGTTCAGCCCATTATCACAGCCAATGTGTTCATATTAGTGTATTTGAGGAAGGAAACTGAACTGTAAGCAAAATATATTAGAACACCAGATAATATGCAAATGCAGGTCCAATGTGTTTTTTGAAAAAATAAAATGGCTAACTGGGATGCCTACATTTAAACCAAAGATATTATGACAGGAAGTTGCGAGTGTCATGTAGTGATAATGTTGAACATTTCAGATCATCTGATCGTTGCATAGTCCTACCTTTATGAAGGCTGCTCTGAGTGTCTGAGCTGCTGATAGGTTGATTCTCTCCAGCTAATGAAAAAATGAGAGAAAACACACATCATCACAGCTGAATCTCGACATTTTGGGGCTGCTGTTGTCATCTTGCATCTGACTAGGATGTTGAAGGGGTTTCAACTGCAGCTTCATGCCAAGTTGAACCTAACTGCTCTGTCATATCAAGCACCGGTTCAACAAAAGTTACGTTACAAAGGCAGGTGATTCAAAGGAGCACAACATGATAAGACTTTCATTTGTCTTGGAAACTGGCATTGGTTTCACTTGTCTGATGTTACAGGTTAGCAACCGTATCACTTTCCTTAATTGTAATATAAAAATACCACTGTAACATTATACAGTCTTCTGGTAAATAAAGGAACTAATACTGAACTTATACTGAATAAATAATGCTACAGAATACTGACAAACACTCCACCACACCAAGACAAATAATATACTAAAATGTGACTGCTTTCATCCAGAGATGTTTTACCTCATTGAACACTGGATACATCACGGCATACAGCGTCATGGATACCATGGAGTTTGTCTCCGCTTCATTCTTCATCTCCTCCATTGTCATCCTCCAGGGAGGAGAGGCTCTTGGTGAAACGGTGAGGAGGAAACTGCAGCTCACACCCACACCCACACATACACTCACTCACTCACTCACACTCTGAAAGCCACACAAGCTCCAGAGTGACAAGAGCCTGGAAGAAAAGAATATTGAAGACAAGAGAGAATATTATATGGCACGTCATTGAGTTTTTGGATGGTATATTATATAAATAAGGTCAGCATATATTTGGTTATTTCATGGGGATGCACAAGTCTGATCCACTGCATCAGGTACTGTCTATGATTATAGATTGTCCATTATTATTATCATCCGCAGTGTCATTATAAAATTCAAATTACATTCATTCACTCTGTGGTGGATGCTGACTAGTGGCACATCAGTCCCTGGCCTCCCTGGTCGCCGGATATAAAAATGACTTCTTATACCAATATACACCAACCTATACTCTAAATTACTATATTCTCTATGGTCTTACTAACAAGCAGCAAGACATGAGGAGGGCAGTGGTACAGTTGTAAGTAACCTGGCAGGTGACAGCAAGGCCAATGTGACCAAACAGCAACTTAAATGTGTAACAATGTACAATTACCTATACCTACCAAGCTTTGATATATTTGTAACGTTAAGAGTCTAGTTAAAGAGCAAGAATACAATACTAATAATGTAATGTTTGGCAGTGCAGCTCAGTTCTTAGCTATCGTTAGCTAAATGGTAAGCATTTGGGTATTTGGTTTGCTTTATCAATTACTTGTGCCATTTATGACCTGTCCAATATATAAGATACATAGAAATATTACTGTTTGTCATCTACTGTGTCTGACGCGACGACTGGCTAACTCGCAGGCTACAGCCCTGGGCTAACTGGAGATGGCTAGATGGAAGTAGCCGATGTACAGTTAACTGAGGTTTGCTGTTTTATTCAAGATAATAGACCATCAAAATAAATTGTCAGAACGATAACCTACTGGGTGTACTGACAAATGTATCGCGATCTAAACGTAAAGATACCCAATTGAGGCCTATGACCGACCAAACCGATGGTAGCGAACAGCTAGCAGTTAAAAGCGTAGCTTACGTGCTAGCTATAGTAAACTGGAGATTGTATTTTTACTGATGAGCTAAAAACACGCCTATAAACTGCTAAAGAACATATGTGTGAGTCGATATATTCGTTTCAAATGTGTACTTGTGTCTACCTTTGGTCTGACTTCTTAAATGGGTTGGTTACGCCGTCGATTGCCTTTTAGCTGCTATGTTTTCTTTACAACTTAAGACGGAAGTTTTTTAGGACTGGTCTGAGCGACATCTTCCGGACCGTTTCTACGTAAACACACACCGTCCAATCAGAGGGCGGGAGGATATAGCGTCATTTACAGTTTATAATAACTATAACTTTATGTTGTTTTTATTGCCTTTAAAACAGTCCAGATTTTATCAACAAGCTCTTTTGGCCTGGAAGCTGTGTTATTCTCATAACTTCCCTCCACACAAGTCTAGTATATGGAATTATGATTGCATCACTAGGAGGAACAAGTCACTTTATTTACAAAACTGGATCGATAGAAATATCATCTTAAGGGACTTGATTGTAACGGTCAATTAATTAAAGTATAAACTTTCTTAGAGAGAAGGCTTTCCCAATAACATTAAAAGAATATAGCTCAGTCTTTAAATCTATACCTAATGGTTTATTGGAACTAATGAAAAGCCGCAAATAACAGCGTGAGGTGCCTAGTTTCACATGTACTCTTTATGTAAATAATATTGATATTTTGAGCAGCAAATGTACTAACAAACACATTAGAAAATGCCTTTTAAATTTAAAGAAAATAACACCCTCTGGCAAATTTTTCTGGAATTCTCATTTTTCTGATATTAATTGGTGTAAGGCGTGGCTTGTTCCTTTTAGATTCTGTATTACAAACAAAGTTAGAGAATTACATTTGAAAATTTTGCTCAAAATATGTCCAACCAACATGTTTATCTTGAAATTCATGCTTGATGACAACAATTGCACCTTTTGTAAAACAGAACAAGAAACTTTAAATCATCTTTTCTATGATTGTTCATTCTGTATCACATTCTGGAGGGACTTTAAGAAGTAAATATTGTCTAAAACAACACATGCAATCACAGTTGAAGGGAAAAATGAAGATGAGAACTTATGTACCATTGTAAATCTCTTTATTTTCTTAGGGAAGTTTCATATTGGAGATTGAAATTGAAATGTATTTGTATCAAATAAGAAAAGCATTTCAATAAGTAATATCTACTCAGAACTATTCACCTAAGAAATATCTTGTCACCTACTCACTCATTCATCTCTCATAGTTTGTTTTGTTTTTTGTTTGTTAGTTTCTTTGTTATTTATTTTTATTATTATTTTTATATACACTACCGTTCAAAAGTTTGGGGTCACATTGAAATGTCCTTATTTTTGAAGGAAAAGCACTGTACTTTTCAATGAAGATAACTTTAAACTAGTCTTAACTTTGAAGAAATACACTCTATACATTGCTAATGTGGTAAATGACTATTCTAGCTGCAAATGTCTGGTTTTTGGTGCAATATCTAAATAGGTGTATAGAGGCCCATTTCCAGCAACTATCACTCCAGTGTTCTAATGGTACAATGTGTTTGCTCATTGGCTCAGAAGGCTAATTGATGATTAGAAAACCCTTGTGCAATCATGTTCACATATCTGAAAACAGTTTAGGTCGTTACAGAAGCTACAAAACTGACCTTCCTTTGAGCAGATTGAGTTTCTGGAGCATCACATTTGTGGGGTCAATTAAACGCTCAAAATGGCCAGAAAAACAGAACTTTCATCTGAAACTCGACAGTCTATTCTTGTTCTTAGAAATGAAGGCTATTCCATGCGAGACATTGCTAAGAAATTGAAGATTT
>NW_025737670.1:0-3748 GCF_021292245.1 Micropterus dolomieu
ACGTAACGTAGCCGAGAGGATTCCCCGCCTACGTCACCTTTCGCCAAGTTGTCGCCGTAAAGGAGAGAAGAACTTTTGAAGCTGTGTTTACAAGGTTGGAGAACTGGTGAGTGCGTTTCCATGAGGCCCACTTTAATAAAAATGGACAGCCGCACAGCTGTGGTTACCGTTAGCTCCCGCTAGTCTGCCGCCGGTCGCTTAGTAAGCCATTTTAACATATGGATTGCATAGTACTTACTTCATGCTGCGTTGTGCATGTATGGTGAGGAATTAACCTCAGTCCGCCGCACGTTTTGCATAACGTGCGCTTGTGCACATGTTTAATGTTTTGGAACCCTACGCTGGTGCGCGGTGTCCGGCGCGTGCCGGAGGGGAGCGGTGAAGTGCCAGGGAAGACGATGAGGCCCACTATATCCAAATAAAGATTCATTTAAACTTTAACTTTAGTCTGGAAGTGGTCACGTATACTGTTACTTTGCTAAAACAAGTCATGAAAATATCTGCTTGAGTGAGAGTACAGAAGTATTTTCTGAAAAAAAGAAAAAAAACACTTGAGTAGGGAGTAACATAAGAAATTACAAAACACACACACAGGGTCTTTTCTCCTGGTCGTTTATTTGATGTGGATGTGACTGGAATTATTTCAGCCAATGGTCTTCCTCTGGGAAAGGTAAAGCGGTGAACATAAACTCGTAGTTATTTAATGAAATGACAAGTCATCCGCTCCTGAACACCTGCCACATTTACACCAGGACAATATTCCTAAGCCTTAGTAAAGACTGATTTAAAAACATGTTCTTTCTTGTTGTCTCCTTTAATAAATTATGACTTAGCAAACAAATCAAATTAGGAGATGTTGCCGTTTCCTAATGTGTTACCTATTAAATACAGCTTTGTTCACTTTCACCTGTGGGAGATCATCTGTGCTTAAAACATGACATCAGTCACATCAGTTTGTCTCTGTGTGTGCATAATCTGGTCCCTCTACAACAGGCTAAACCACTGAATGTGCAAAACAGACACTGCTCTCTGTCAGCTCAGCGTCAGCACGGTTTACTGATGGACTGACTTCACAACCAGAGCCCGCTGCACTGCGCACTGAGTGACGGAATAGCTCCTTGCAGTCAATTGCAAGATGGCGTTTAAAAAGTCCATATCCCTTGAATTTGTTACAGGTGTAATGCTGCATGCATCGCACTTGTTAAAAGTTCAGTCTTGTGTTTCAGCTGTTGACTTATTTCTCCACATGTTGGATGTTTGCTTTTCCATCACACACACAGAAAATGACACTGAAAGACTGCCCGGTGTGCCTGTTGGGTTATGCAAATGGCACATGAAGGAAGTGCACGGTGTCACAGACCGGGAGGAGAGGAGGCTGATGCTGGGAATGGCATCAGGAAGGTCAGTAAAACTGTTTCCCCACACACAAACACACAGCTGATTACAGCTGATTACTGCTGAGTCTGCACCCATCCACCTAAACTCCATAATACAAGTTTATGTTCCTCCTCTTACTAGTAGATATTGTCAGTTGTAGTTCTCGTGCTGTATTTGATGCTTTGTTGATGCATGTATGATGTTCCTTAAATGTAAGTCGCTTTGGATAAAAATGAGTTAATGTAATGATTACTGTGCTTATGACGTTCCGATAATGTGTGACAATGTCTGTGTAGATATGGAGGCCCCCTGTGTTGCCCTGAAATGAGGTGCCGTGGGAGGGAGTTCACCAGGCTGGATTGTCACCTGAACACTGTTCACAAAATGGCGGTAGGCTTTAGCTCTTTTGTAAAAGCATATTGCTTTGCTGCCATTTCAGAGATCTGGTATACGCTGATTTGAGTGGTCTGTAATGTAAATTATTCAGATGCTGTGACTCAGGAGGTAGAGCGGGTTTCCCTTTAATCGGAAGGCTCCTCCAGGCTGCATGTCGAAGTGTCCTTGGGCAAGATACTGAACCTCGAATTCCCCTTGGTGGCTGTTCCACCAGTGTGTGAATGTTAGTTTCTGTTTGAGCACTTAGGCTCAATGTGTGAATGCGATGTAGTGTAAAAGTGGCTGAAAAGACTAGCAAGGCGCTATAGAAATAAGGAGCATTTACCTCAGTGTCTCACTTTATGTTCTGTGTTCACAGAAGGACAAAAGGACAGAGGTTTTGATGAAACAACGGAGGGCCGCCATTTTCTCAAGACTCAATCAAATAAAAAAGAAAAGAAAAGAAGTTGAAGTGATCCAGCAGTCCCTGATGTGCACTGGGCAGGGAGTGGACAACTTGCATAGTGAGTTTGAATCTTTTCTGTCAGACTGTTGGCCAACCTATTACTGAATACTTTAAGAGAGAAGCTTCTCTCACCAGAGAAGATCCGCTCCTCATTCAAGCAGTGGCACTAATATGCTGTTATTGTTGCCATTATTTTAGATTTTTTTGTGTGTATGTCTACCTGGCATAAAAGCTCATTCTCTGCTTACCATTACTGTCAGCTTCACAAGCTCAGTGTAACCTTGTCCGTACTGACTGAGCAACAGGGTTCCAGCTTTGTAAGGGTAATGTCTCAGTAGCCATCCGGATCTGTGCCCTTGTGCACTGTGGTGAAAAGATACATATGTGTAAACACATTTTCCAGGTTTTTCTGTGTCTTTCAGAAGCTGGGAAGAAAAGAGATGCTTCCATCGAAAAGGCCTGGCAACCGATGGTCTGGAGAAAGAGGAGGCAGGTCCTCCTCTGTGTGGTGAAGCTGTCCCTCACAGGACAGCGGCAGCTCAGTGGAGGCAGCAGAGCCTGGGACGTCTCCACTGGCACCAAACCTGAGTGAGGCCTGCAGCATCTGGTTAGCTGAGGATTCATCTCAGGATGCCATGGAAGTGGTGAGCACAGGTGCACAGCAGAATTCTAGCATCTCACAGTATGGGGGTCAACTTCTCTAAACCTCTCTTTCTTCCTTGCAGCTGTTCACCACTAACCTTGAGTGGGAGGTCGACAGCCTACCAGATTTCTCCTGGCTAGTGTAAGATTGTGTCCTCCTTGTATATATGTATATATTTGTTTATAATGTTTTACATTTTATTTGTATCTTTGTATATATATTTTAATAAATGGTTTGTTTGTATAAAATGTATTGCTTCCTTTCTTCGTGTTCTTTATGACACCAGCATTTCCAAGGGGCTTTCATGGGTTGGTTTCCTGATTTGGCTAAATTTCGCTCACTTTATTCCATCAGTGTCCTTAACATGACACTGTGTCAAGGGGCTTTAAAGGGCTGCAGAAGCCTGATGAATAAGAGCAGTGCTAAGTACATTTACTAAAGTACTCTACCTAGGTACACATTTGAGGCACCTGTAATTTTCATGCCTATTTCTCCTTCACTACATGTTACAGAAGAAATTTGTACTGTTTACTCCACTACAGTAATGTGGCAGCTTTATTGACCGAGCCCTTTAAACATTACGATTTTTTTAGGCACATGAAGGGTGTGTAAAACAAATTCCCAGGAAAGGTTAAAGCCAGTAGTAAAACACAGTTTTTTAAACATGTCTTAACATTTAAAATGACAAGATGTGCTATGTACTCTTTATAAGGTTGGGACTGTTTGCAGGATGGGCGTTGGGTCGTTGTAGGCATTTCTCACGATTTTCAGTTTCTCCAAACCAAATAGTTGAAATAAACCAAAGAGGACATTTGCAATACCACAAAAACAGTTGAACATCTCAAAAGTGTTCATAAGTAGCGCGTAAGTTCAGAAAAGAACAAGTG
>NW_025737671.1:0-4173 GCF_021292245.1 Micropterus dolomieu
CTTAGCAGGTGGCCCCATTTGATTTTTCCTCAGGACAGACTGGGCCAAGAATGCAGAATCAAGGCAGCAATAATCATTTATACATCGATTATATTAATAAAGGACAGATAAATTAAATATTAGACACTTCTCTGATGGTTTGAACAAAACTGGACATTTAAACCTTCGTGAAGAATTTATTACAGGACTGTTGTGTTAAACTGCATTACTTTAGCTCGGTGTACCATTTTTTCAGGACTTTACAATTTTGATTATTATATGATCACATTTGGTCATAATGTTTGTTTATTTTTTATTTTTTTTAAAGGGACAGTGCACATCAGTGAACATAAGGACAATGCCCAAATGTAAATGAGCCAGATTTAGCCATACAGACTCATTTTTATCTGGAGTCCCTGGCAGGTTGATGTTATAAGAATAAGTCACATCTATTGTCAGTATTCATATGCTAATTTTCTGAACTTGTATTTTTATTGCATGGTCATGTCCGCTCATTATTGGCTGCCTATATTGCTGTATGTATTTATCTGCTTTGAAAACTCATGTTTGCTTCATCTTGCATGTAAAATAGTGAGTAAGACACAAGATAAGACCTTTTCTTTCTTGCACTCCTTGTTTGGCCTGATGAGAGACTGCTTGGTAACACTTTTTAAAATGTAAATGGATATAAACTGTATTTTTCATTTGCATTTTAAGCCTTTGACATGGAGTTTGTGTTTCAGTCTGATTAAACAGCAACAACGTTTATCGCATCTTTTTGTTGTTGTTACATCTGAAATGAAAGGCACTCAACCATTTTGGGGCATAAATCAACTTTGAAAATAATAGTTTTTGGGGTGATATAAATTCTCTAAACTGGGGTTTAACAATCTGTACATATGATGGTGCTAACAGAGCTCAAAGGAAGGCAGTTTGTTGTTTATCCAGTTTGTCTCCTTGTTGCTTGAAACGCTGAAGTGTGTAGTGATTACTGAGAATTGGTGTGTGACCATATCTATTGTCTCAGACCTAAATGTTCTGCACAAATGTTAAAGTTTAACTAGTTAAAGATCTACAAGACAAATGTCTGTATCTGCTGTTATCATTCCACTTGTCCAAACTGGACATTAAGATATCCTTTGGTAAAAAAACTCCCACTGATAAAGAAGGGGGACAATATGCCGTCCTCTGTGCAAAAATTTATTCACAAGTTTATATGAAATGAATATGAGGCTTAAGCCGTCTGAGTTAGACAAACAAAGTGCTCATCTCCCAAAGTTACTGTCCTTTCAGTACCAAATGCCCACTTTGTGTTTACTTTGTGTTTCCTGGCTGAGTTTCAGAGTTTCCCAATAAAGAAGGCTTCTCACTTTATTTGTCTAACCCAGACTGCCTCAGATTAGCCCTCTGTGTATCTTTGCACAGACTGATGACTGATGCTCATTCCGAGTCAGCATTGTTCTTTATTGGGAAATCTCCATGTGGCAGATAAAAGTCTGCTGAGCACCATCTGATTCCTTCAGTCTCCCTTAATAGGATTTATTATAGCAAAGACCACAAATTAAATTTCATTCAGGCAGTTAGAGGTCTACATCTCAAAGAAAGACTCCTAAATTGCCAATAGTTTTATTAGCACAAACATAAATAATTATACTCCTTCAGAAAGTGCTGAGGTGATCAGTAGCAGTAGCCAGATGCCCAGACAGGTAACAACTGCCTGTAACATCTCTCAAGCTGTTTGTGTCTGTGAGGGAATTTAGGCCATGTTAATGGAGGTGACCTGCTAAACTTAACCTGTCTTCTTATGTCTCATGTCTCTGGACAGGGTGCTGCTGAAAATGACATTACAAATGACAAAGAAAAGTTGACATGATGCGACTGCATTTCTTAAGTGTTAAATCAGTATTAAGTTTTTGTCACATGATTTTACATAAGATCAATCCAGGTTGTTGAGTGACTTGTTTATTCTTTGTAACGTCACAAAACATTCACAATGACTTTGATGTGTCATTATCACACTGTCTGTTTGAGGCCAAACCATTCTGAGTTACAGTACTTTGTATGAGATCATTAGAATAATAAATGCAATTGTATGGTCTGGTTTAGTGTTTATGGATGTGACCACTTTTTTGTGAACATGTATTTCTTATGTGGGGACAAGGCCTGAAGGTTAACCGTATTTCCTCTTCAAACAACTAAAACAACAATAAAAAAAATGAATGTATGAAAAAAAATCCATAAATGTCAAATCAGTTGTCAGTATTTTAAGCACAACCTGGACGGAAACTCCAGTTTTTAAACATTGCACAGTTAATGCCACTCACAGGACAGTGTGAAAAATTCAGGTTTGATTCTTAGATAGTTCCTAAAAAGTCTATTAATACTTTCAGAGACAAACCAACAGCATTCACTGCTGCTGTGAGAAGAAACAATCACTTCCTGTTCATGTGGTGACTCGTCAGCTTTTCTGTTTGACCTGTGAGATCTCTTAATACAGTCTCCAAACTCTACAGGCATCAATGCAAACTGATTTAGAGCTGCATGTTTTCATCACAAACACTGAGTATTGGGAACATATTCTCTGTGTATGCAATGGACTTTTGTTCTTTTTCATCCAATAGAAACAATATTTTCCATCCATATTCTTCTAACTTGTGGGGTAGTTCAAAGATCCTGCACACCTGTGTGGGTATGTCGGGCCTTCAATGTATGACAAAGTCTCTACTACAGCTGGTAGAGCTGATGATCAGCTGCTTCTCTAAAGACGTATTTCCTCTGTTCTTCTCTCCTTGCATGTTTTCCTTGCAACAACTTCCACCAGCTCTGTGTCAAGGCCTGCCCCCACTCTCCCGCTACGGTGTTTCTGATTGGCTAATATTAACCCTTACTCCACCCTAAACCAAACCTTAACTAAAGTAATCAACAGAGGCAATGAGAACAATCCAGTAAGAGTTGTCAGAAAGCTGGTGGGGGAAAAGATTTGACTTTTCTTGTGTCTCTCCATGCTTCTAAGGTGGGGGGGACTAAGATGCAATGAAAAGACTGAAATGAGGGAAACAAGGATGGAGTTAAGAGAGTTGAGATGTAGCCTATGACGGGAGGCAAGGTGAGGAGCTGAGGATGTACAAACTGAGACCTGGGTTGTTGTGTAAAGTAAAAAATGCATCATTTGCAAAACAACAGTAAGAATCAGGTCTTCATTTCAACTTGGAGATGTACAGTCTGTTCCTGCATACTAATGATGTGAAGAGGAAGAAAGTCAGGGCGGCCTTTAACACTTCAGTGTCTGTTTTAACACATGTGTACCAAGCACAGAGACAAACTGTCTTCAAAGACAGCGTCCTCCCTTTTTCATTACAAATGTTCATTGTGACTAAGTGACATACAGGACTTCTCATGTATCTGATCTACCTGCTGATTTAACAGACGTGAGGAGCAGCTATGAGTTTAACAGCAGCAGTGAGTGTCACGCTCTGCCGGTTGGCCATCCTTTGTGTTTACTTTTGAGTTTGGTATCTGCCTTGGTATGTTGAGTTTTGGGTTCTGTCCTGTCTAGTGTCCAGTATCTGTTATATAGTCTGCTTGTCATGTCTAGTCTCTCTGTTTTCCTCTGCTCTCTCTCTCTGCCTCGTTAGTCTCATGTCTGTCACCTGTGTTGCTCCCGCCCTCCTCGTTAGTCCCTGTGTATATATACCTGGTGTTTCTGTCTTGTCCTTGTCTGGTCATTGTTCATGTTACCCCCCAGTCTGTCGTGTGTGTACTCTCTGCCTGTAACCAGCCTTGCTCATCTCGTCTCCCTGTACTTTTGGTTTTTGGATTTCTGTTATTCAGCCACTCACCAGTAAGTGTGTTCGCTTTTGGTTATATTAAAACCCCTTGTTGAACTATACCTGCTCCACTCTGTGTCCTGCGTTTGGGTCCTCCAACCTGCCTCCACACCACGATCGTGACAGCGAGTGGATTTGTTGTCTTCCTTCTCCCTGTACAAGGTACTGGATAGAGATATATAGATATAGATATAGATATAGATATATAGAGATAGAGATATAGAGATAGAGAGATAGATATATATATAATAAAAAATACGATTTGATGTGTGTTATACAATGTGGTGCGACCCCTGCAACACCAGACATTCACTTCTCTTTCTTTAAATTGAACTCTTTACAAGATGTCCAACAGAGAGCGTGAGTC
>NW_025737671.1:4193-14407 GCF_021292245.1 Micropterus dolomieu
TGTCACGCTCTGCCGGTTGGCCATCCTTTGTGTTGCACTTTTGAGTTTAGTATTTGCCTTAGTATGTTGAGTTTTGGGTTCTGTCCTGTCTAGTGTCCAGTATCTGTTATATAGTCTGCTTGTCATGTCAAGTCTCTCTGTTTTCCTCTGCTCTCTCTCTCTGCCTCGTTAGTCTCATGTCTGTCACCTGTGTTGCTCCCGCCCTGCTCGTTAGTCCCTGTGTGTATATATACCTGGTGTTTCTGTCTTGTCCTTGTCCGGTCATTGTTCATATTACCCCCCAGTCTGTTGTGTGTGTACTCTCTGCCTGCCTGTACCAGCCTTGCTCGTCTTGTCTCCCTGTATTTTTGGATTTCTGTTATTCAGCCACTCACCTGTAAGTGTGCTCGCTTTTGGTTATATTAAAACCCCTTGTTGAACTATACCTGCTCCACTCTGTGTCCTGCGTTTGGGTCCTCCAACCTGCCTCCACACCACGATCGTGACAGCGAGTGGATTTGTCTTCCTTCTCTCTGTACAAGGTACTGGACATCTTTATATTGTGTTAGCACACTTCAGAAAATCAGAGGAAGATGGGGTTTTTTTTTTGTTTTTTGTTTTTTTTTTATATATAATACGATTTTGATGTGTGTTATACAATGTGGTGCGACCCCTGCAACACCAGACATTCACTTCTTTCTTTAAATTGAACTCTTTACAAGATGTCCAACAGAGAGCGTGAGTCAGTGTCATGTCTGTCTTTTCACAGGAGATCACTTACTGTAGGAGTTGAAAGGTGGACAACATAACTTAAGTTAAAGAATCTGCAGTTCCCCTCAAAACATTCGTTTCTGTTTTGTTTTGCTCTCACCAGCCTTATTTCCAGCATCAGCTGCAGCTGGTTTCAGTGAAAAGGCTCTAAAAACACCCTGTACACTACCTGTCTAGTATTAAATGACTAGCTGGTGACCATAGCTAATGGCTAGCTGCTAACGAGCCAGACGTTTTCCTACTTCCCCACCTACAAACACCGACCAAGCTGGGTGTGCTGCTGCCTGGAAAGGAACTCATGACCTCGGTCTGTACATTTAATTTTTCAGAACAAGTTAACAATAAAATTAGGGGAGTGTTTAATCAAATCCATTATGAGATAGTATTCTTGAATATGTCACAGATTCACTGATGCTGCAAATTCAGACATGTTGGTTTGAAAAGTTCACAAACTGAATTGTGTTTGTGTTGACATAAAAATGCATCTGATCCATACGTATCCTAAACACAGCTTTAACTGAAAATTCCACCTTTAAAACATACATGGGAATCAGCCAATGTTATTATTGTAACTTAATGAAAGTAATAAGTATATTGTTGTCTACATACCACAGTAGCTGTCCACACCTCAGTGGTCTGCATTTCTCTACAGTTTCCATTCACCCTCTGCAGCAGCCGACCACAGACAGGAAAGCAACTGAGCAAAGCAGACTCCTTTTTTCATGTAGCCTATCACACCCCTCTAATATTTAATGTTCCGCTTTTTTATCCTGTTCAGTAAATACAGTTTCAGTACATCGCTGTTCCTTCACTGCACCCTCTGTATGATGTCCTGCTGTCACGTGTTCATCTCTGGTTCCTTTGCGTTTTATATTCTCATGTAAAAGTGAATGATTTGAAGACTTCTCAATAGCTCTGTTCACTTTGGCATAAACCAGAAGAACTTAATTTATAACATTAGAACAGATGTTGTAGAAGTCCCCAACAAAGTAGTAAATACATAAGAAAAACTTGTGATACAGAATAAATCTTATATTCAGTTCTAGTTAATAAAATATTCTGAGAACTGTGGTGGGAGAAGTGTGTTTGAATAAACAGCTCAGGCAAACACTTTTCTTTCTGTGAATTTTAGTCTTCTGCAGAAGGAACTCACAGGGACATATACACATCAGAGTATCGTCCGAGTGAGCTGCAGTGTAACAGTTCATGCAGCTTTTATCTTGTCTCAGGGTCGGAGTACTATCTCATCAAAGGAACATGGTGTTCCCTAGGGGATCTATAGAAAGACACCATGTCCAAGGTACATGTGGTGAACCACTTAAAGTCCTGACCCCTCTGGACATATGTTAAAGCATCACACACATTTACCTTCCATTGACACCATACCCAAGAGGCTGGTGAGATTATTTACATGGCAGTGTTTTAAAGATGGTTCTCATGAAATTTCCATTACAATACTCCCTTTTAGCATTTTATGCTAACACAACATAATGAGAATATAAACACTTCATGTAACTTCAGCAGTACTTGAAGAGAAGGTGATTATGTAAAAATATAAGGAATAAATACAATGTAAGGAATATAAAAATGAGAGAAGACAAGACACAATACAAACACTTGTAATTATGCAAAATGTGAAATTTCATTACATTTGCAAAGACTAATGATTCAAAACTTACAATTTCAAAAAATAACTTAAGAAATGATTCAGATTAAACTTCACTTTTATCCCCACTGAAAGGTGGGATCCAGTCCACTGAATCAGTGGGTGCAGTTGGTAGTTGCATGTACTGACCCATAGATGATTTAATTGCTGTAGCAATCATAGATCTAGCACAAGGGATCACACAGCATGTCAGGAGGAGAAAAACACCAAGAATGACACAGTGGGGTCAACATTTTAAACGGCACATTCTTCCATCCGCCTGTTGTCAGCCACGCCTGGCTCCATTATCCCATGTGGTGCCGCAGGTTGCTGTAACCATCTGCTTACATGATGATGTTCCCAGGAAAAGATCTCTTGGTGTGAGACATTGTCTGGTGAAACACACCGTTCCAGTTCGGGCTGTTGGATTTATTGTCATGATGGGTTTGAAGATTTTCTGCTCCGTTATCTGAGACGTGTTCCAGAATCGGGTTGTAGTGCCCCCAAAGTTGTCCATGCTGATGTTACACCGTTCAAGTGTCTTGGTTATATCCTTAACTTCTCAGCCAACCCTGGGAAACCCTTGAGTGAAGGTTAACAGGGCTCCTAGTGTCTCTGAAACCTTTAATGGTCTGGGTTTCACTGGTATGGAGTTCCCCACTCCATGAGGGAGCCGTGGACACGCATAACAGCTGTGATTGGTCACTTTTCTTGAAGTAGTCATCATGGTTACATACCATGCATTGACCTTCAGCCCAGCCAGGCTGTCAGGGAGGACGTGCATCTCCTCCTCTCCGGCCTGGATCTTTCCCTCAGTCAGGCCTAAGTTTGTTGTTTTCATGTTTGGAAATGACGACAGGATGATGATGACAGTGAGCAGAACAACACCTCTGTCACCTCTCCAGAGCCATCTGTTGGTTTCTGGCACCATATCTTATCAGTTGTGTCACCTTGCCTACCCCTGTAATCAGTGTGCCCGCGGTGAGTGTTTGGGAGATTAGTGGTTCTAGGTGGTCTCAGAGACCTCCACTCCCCTCCCTCCCTAGGAACACAAGGCAGGGGAAAACTCAGCTCACTCACTGATCTCCATCTTCACCTGGTCTGACGCCTTTTGGTTGCTTTGGCACTCGTTTGCAGTGGGTGGCGTGAATCCAAGTTGCTCTTTCAGCCACTTTTACTGCTGTTTCTGTTAGCAGTATCTGAAATGGCCCAGTCCACCTGCGAGCCCGCCAGTTCTTTCTCCCGAAGTCCTTTAACACGATCCAGTCCCCTGGCTCCAGATCGTGCGGTTTCTTTTCTGCTGCCTTTGGGATGGCGTTTTTGACCTGCATGTGAATTTCACAAAGCACGGAGGACAAATTAGCACAATATCTCAACATTTCATCCTCACATTGGCTGGTATCTTTTTACTGGCCCAATCCCCGTGTATAATGGTCTGCCAAATAGGATTTCAAAAGGACTGAGACCCCCTCTGCCCCTCATCCGGCTTCTCATGTGCATTAAAACGATTGCCTCAGATTAATCCAAATATATCCCTACACTCTTCAGTGCTGTGCTAATGAAAGGTGTGCCGTTATCACTGGAGATCTTAACTAGGATTCCCCAGCGAGGAATGATCTGGCTTATCAAAGCTTTTGCAACTGCTGCTGCATCCTCTTTAGATGTTGGAAATGCCTCTACCCATTTAGAAAACATATCTACCATGACAAGACAATATTTCTTCCCCTGTGACGGTGTCAGTTGAAGTCCATTTGCAGGTGCTCAAATGGTTTGTCTGGAGGTGGGTGTGCCACCTGTGAGATCTGAATCGGACGCCCCACATTGTTAGTTGCACAAATCATGCAACTTTGACAAAATTTCTGGGAGAAGTTGTAGAACCCCTTTGTGAACCAGTATCTGTTTATTTCCTGTGACATACTCCCTTTTGATACATGGTCCTTACCGTGTGTCAACTTAGCATAATAAGGAAACAGATACTTAGGCAGGCACGGCTTCCCCTCAGGCCCATACCACACTTAGTTGGAAAATGTACAGCCTGCTTTCTTCTTTCCTCTGGGCTGGCTCTCGCCTGTAATTCCTGCAAATCATCTGTAGGAGACATTGGCGGATCAGTTAAAACAGCGCATTGGGTGGTAAGTGTTTGTTTTGCTGCAAGGTCAGCTCTGGCATTCCCCTGTGAGATAGGATCAAGTTTGTTAGTGTGAGCGTCACATTTACACACAGCAATCATTTTGGGCAACAGCACAGCATCAAGTAGGTCAGCAACCAGTTTGTGATGAGCAATAGGTTTCCCTGTGGATGTTAAAAACTTCCTGTCCTTTGCATATTTACATGCTTCTGTCAGTGCAACTAGCTCTGCTGCTTGTGCAGAATAGTTTGAAGGAAGCGTTTTGGCCAAAATAGTCTCATGCAAAGTTGTTACTGCAAAACCTGCTTGATTTTTACAAGTTGCTGGATCACGTGATGCTGAGCCGTCCACAAACAACTCCATGTCTGGGTTTGTTAGAGGAGTCTCCTGCAAGTCTGCCCTCGGAGAGCAGGCTTCTGTTGACTGCAACACAATCATGCGGCTGTCCTTCGCCTGGAGTTGGGAGGAGAGTAGCCGGATTTAGTACAGTGCATCTCTGAACAGTGATGTTAGACATATCAAGCAACACGGTGTTGTATCTCAGCCACCTGGCTGTGGAGATATGATGATTTTTGTTCAAGCAAAATCATCGACACAGCATGCGGGACCAACAATGTCAAGTCTGAATAACCCACAATGTCACGTGATGCCATGGCTGCTTTTTCAGCAGCTGCCACAGCTCTCAGGCAGTTTGGCAGCCCTGCTGCAACAGAGTCCAGTTTGGAGGAAAAATAAGCTCCAGGTCCCAGTTGTCCCCCATGGTTTTGTAGTAGTACTGAGGTCATTTCAACAGTCTGGGTGAAAGGTTTGTTACAGTCGGGAAGACCCAGGGTCGGTGGAGACTGAAGAGCTAGTTTTAAATCAACAAAAAATCTCAGGCCTTCCACATGTGCGGTTTCTGCCCATGGTGCCTTAATGTGACCACTGTCATCCCTACAAAGTTAATGTACCTGTTTCTTTCTCTCATTTTAGGATTGTCTGAATTGCTTCAATTTGCTTTGGGGTGAGAGGGCTTTTTCCCTTTTGCAGTGATCACATGACCCAAAACAATATCATTCAGACACAGACTGCAGGTTGGATCTGCTAGCTTCATAGTCATCATCAGGAAGGATTTAAATCTAGAGATGTCTTTCACAAAGATTTGTTTGTCATGACTTTTTTCATCATGGTTATCAAATTTGACATCAGAAAATCTGTTTCTGATGTCTTTCCCCACCAACTGGCTTCACTGCATGTTTTTCACCCAGGGTCCCAAATCCTCCCACCTGTCATGTTTAGTTTTGACCAGAGGGACATGAGGAACTGATTCAGGGATCTGAAACAGAGTTTTGCAGTGTGGGTCATACACAGCAACTGAAACAGCACATTGCTCCAATACAACCAGTTCAGTGTGTTCTTATCTTTATGTTTTCTGAACCATTCCTTGTCAAAGGTCGTATCAGCACCAAGATGTATGTGTGACCTGCAGCCTAGTTCTTGTGGGGACATGAAGTGTCTGTGTTATTGAAAAGTGTCTTGACTTCCGTGATTAATGAATGATTAACTGAGTTAACTGCTGCCTCTGGCATTTTCCATTGATAATCATATAGCGACTCCCTTTGACTCTGTTTAACAAACTGTGATGCAATCTGAGAAGTTCTGGCCACCACAACCCCATGGTGAGTGGAAATCAGAATTATGCCCAACAAACATCAAATCTCGAGCGAGGAGAATCACGGGGCAATGGTCTGACCGCAAAAAAGAATGTTTGAAATGCTTTTCAATCTCCTCACTGCAAGTTAAAGGTGCTGTGAACCTTTCTACCAGAGTTTTCCCTGGCCTCGGTTTCCCCCCTGCTAGTCAATCAGCCACCTGTCCTTTGTTAGCCTCGGGGCAGTTTCGGGCCCAATGTCCGTCCTTTTTGCAGATGTAACAAGCATCAGATCAGCCACGGGTTGTCCCCCCTCCCACAGCTGCTGTTGCTAGCTCAAATGTTTTTAACAGCAGGTTTCTCCTCCACTGTCTGTCCTCCTGACAGTGGCTGAGCTGCTGCTGCTGCCGCTCCAGCTGCAGGTTGGTCGGTACGTGGAGCAGGGTTTGGCCGACGGATCTAGTTTGACACAGTGAGATGCAGAATTGTTAGAGGGGACGGTCCCTGACTGTAATTTTCTATCCCTGCGGCTCGCCTCTCTCAGCCATGCTGAATATGCAGCCCAGTTTGCTTTAAAGGTTTTTCTCTTCCTCTCCTTTTTCTCTAATTGTAACCTCAGAGTGTCTAACTGTCTCAGGCTGAACCACACTGCTTAGCCCACATGTCCAGCTGGTCAATACTGCCCAAACCATTATTAGCAATCATGTAATTAATATTAGGGAAAGTAACCCTTCAATAATGAATTCTCCTAAGTGATATTCCTGAGCAGCCTGATCGTAAAACTGGCACCTTTGATTCCGGAGCCTGATAACGTGGTGCTTGACTGTTAAACTGACAAAAGGGACATTAACCAGCGATTAGTGTTGAACAGCCCATCAGAACTCTTCTTAAAAGGGGGCAGGAAACCCTAAACTGCCCCCCACACACACACATAACCGTGGCAACTATCCTTGCTCTGTGTTTCATTAACTCATCAAAGAGATACTTTTTCACGCCTAGATGAGGAACTCCAGGACACCAGAGACACAGACCTGAACTCCCTTATGCAAACAAAGATTGACGTGCAAACGTGATAAGCCAGGATATGCAAAAAGGGGACACAACTCCTGCCTTCTTGAGCTTAAACGATGTTTCATTATAAACTGTTCTCTTCAAATAATAATCCTTGCTAAGTTAGTAGTGGCGTTGCCTCTATTTGAGTAGTTATGTCACCATGTTGTTGCTATCTATTGTTATTATTGCTGAAAAGAATCTAAATAAGTTACTTTTGCAGTGTTTTAATTTCCAGCAAGGTTAAGGACACTCCTTAATCAATGCTTGTTCACAATTTTCTCACACAATTCCTTTAGAAATGATGATAAAAGAAATGTCATACTATACGCTATTAATTACCAGCTTGAATTTAAGGCTAAATAAATACATTTTCCAGCTCCTGAGAAGATTGTTTTGGATTAATCTAAGCTGTCGTCATGTAACCTGAGCCCTGAGTATTACATGCCATCATTCTGAAATGCTACCTTTTAAGGTCTATTCACTGACAATTGTTTCCTGTTACCAAATGCTTAAAATTACAACTATTTGACCATTGAGGTTTGATTGTGGGAAAATATTTGATTATAATACGCGCAAATAGATTTTCTTTTCCTTTTATAGACATATTAAAAGTTTAGAAAGACAGTCCCTCTGGAAACCGGAAACGGCCCGCCCTGCGGGAAACAAAGCAGTGCCCTCTGGGGAACCATGCCCCAGACAACAAAAGAATGACACACGACGTCGCTCGCACTCTTCCTCCCTTGCTTTCTGCCACCCTCCTCTGCCGGTTTGTTCTGGGCTCTTCAACGGCACTTCGGCACGCGCCCAGCGTGCTCCTCTCCTGGCAATGCCCTAAGAATTCGACCAGTGCAACAAAGTCTCTGTTTCGCTTGAAGCTACACACACGAAGTGCAGCGACTTCAGTGTCCCTCAGTTCCAGGAACTTTACTTGTTTTATTTTCTTTCTTTTGTTTTGTTAAAAGTTATTAGTCCGTTAAATTATACTAGTTTAATTCAAGAACGACCAAGTTCTTTTTAAGCTTTTCCGTTGACCCAACTTCACCGAGGTCAGACCAAGCCACGTGGTCTCGCCAGCAGCAACGAAGGACACCTGAAGAACAACCGAATTGCCAGACGGAGGACGGCCAACCCTTGAGGGTTTTTCTTCAATCAGACACGGAGAACCCCGGAGAATCCCTAGCAAAAAGCCAGGATCGGGCAGCTAGCGTGGGACAAGCAGTAAGACTGCAGGCTGCCGACAAGCAGTAAGACCAAAACAAAGCATTCTGTGGTCAGGGATGTCCCATAGTGTTAATATTGTCTTTCTAACTCCTAAAACTCATACCTTACTTTAATTAGTTCTCCTCTGCCGTATGAGTCAAATGCTTCCCACAATCGAACCTCCATTCTCATTGTTTATTTCTCTGATGTATTTAACCACCTTTCTATATCACCTTAGTTAGTTAATAAATTCACTGTAACCAAGGAATTGTGTGTGTGTGTGTTGCGAGAATTGACCCTTTAGATATGAGACTGACTGATTGATTTAAGATAATTGAACTGATCACTGGTTAATAATTGTATAATTATTAAAAGCTACCTAGAGGTCCGGAGACTCT
The DNA here is from genome assembly GCF_021292245.1 of Micropterus dolomieu. Taxonomy (NCBI): domain Eukaryota; kingdom Metazoa; phylum Chordata; class Actinopteri; order Centrarchiformes; family Centrarchidae; genus Micropterus; species Micropterus dolomieu. The sequence continues at coordinate 12,998 of NW_025737671.1, forward strand.
ATTATTAATAATAACTCCGGTGTTGCCCCGCGAAACGAGAGATTTATAGATTAATATTTTCTGAATATTAAAATTCATAATTGGGTATTCTCATAAATGTATTAAAATTCAGATGTAGTTTAGACCTGCTACAATCTGTAGTAAACACATTCAGCATCCAACAATACTGTATAATTACTTTGTATTCCACTAGAGTAGCAAGTATTTATTTTTTTTAAATAAATATATATATTTTTTTTTTCCATCAATTTTATTGGAGTCTTATGACTCACACACCCCTACTTTACTGTGGGTCCCTGACCCAAAAGAACTGATGACCTACAAGAAATCCACTGCCCCCCAGTGATTTCTTGACTATAGTACCTTTAACACAAAGCTTTGCCGATTCACACAACGGCCACAGGCCTGCCCTGCTGACACGTCTGTCACGCTCACCCTGAGAGGTAGCGAGAATCGTTCCACTTGAATAGTCTACTCACCAAAAAGAGTGTTGCCAGCCACCAGGTTCTTTGTGGATCACAGCAGTGAGGGAGCCTCAGACACTCGGGCGTCAGGCCCCCAACGTCTCACCCGTATTTTGGAGGGGAGGTTTGAAGTCCCAGAGTCTCAACTCCGGCCGTACAGTTTTTCACCTGCAGCTCCGAGTGTCCGAGTCCTCTCACGCATGTGACGAGCTGACAACGCCAAAATTGTGGTGGGAGAAGTGTGTTTGAATAAACAGCTCAGGCAAACACTTGTCTTTCTGTGGATTTTATTGAAGTCTTCTGCAGAAGGAACTCACAGGGACACATTCACATCAGAGAGTATCGTCCGAGTGAGCTGCAGTGTAACAGCTCATGCCGCTTTTATCTTGTCTCAGGGTCGGAGTACTATCTCATCAAAGGAACATGGTGTCTTTCAGTGTTCCCTAGGGGATCTATAGAAAGACACCCATGTCCAAGGTACATGTGGTGAACCACTTAAAGTCCTGACCCCTCTGGACATATGTTAAAGCATCACACACATTTACCTTCCATTGACCCCATACCCAAGAGGCTGGTGAGATTATTTACATGGCAGTGTTTTAAAGATGGTTCTCATGAAATTTCCATTACAGAACATGGAGATTATTTTTCTCACACTGACTTAAAAGTTTTAACACTTCTGACATACAGTAAATACACTCACCTAAAGGATTATTAGGAACACCATACTAATACTGTGTTTGACCCCCTTTCGCCTTCAGAACTGCCTTAATTCTACGTGGCATTGATTCAACAAGGTGCTGAAAGCATTCTTTAGAAATGTTGGCCCATATTGATGGATAGCATCTTGCAGTTGATGGAGATTTGTGGGATGCACATCCAGGGCACGAAGCTCCCGTTCCACCACATCCCAAAGATGCTCTATTGGGTTGAGATCTGGTGACTG
>NW_025737672.1:0-27566 GCF_021292245.1 Micropterus dolomieu
GGCCTTCAGCTCTTCTGCATTGTTCAGTCTCATGTCTTTCATCTTTCTCTTGGCAATGCCCCATAGATTCTCTATGGGGTTCAGGTCAGGCGAGTTTGCTGGCCAATCAAGCACAGTAATCCCATGGTCATTGAACCAGGCTTTGCTACTTTTGGCAGTGTGGGCAAAATGAAGTCAGCATCTCCATAAAACTCGTCTGCTGAAGGAAGCATAAAGTGCTCCAAAATGTCCTGGCTGCGCTGACTCTGGACTTAATAAAGAGACAGTGGACCAACACCAACAGATGACATGGCTCCCCAAACCAACACAGACTGTGGAAACTTCACAATGGACTTCAAGCATCTTGGATTGTGTGCCTCTCCATTCTTCCTCCAGACTCTGGGACCTTGGTTTCCAAATGAGATGCAAAATTTGCTCTCCTTGTGCCTTGATACAGCAGTTTGAGAACATCTGACTTATTTTGCAATTACCTTTTGAGGCTTTCCCTCCATGTGGACGGTGTCAATGATGATTTTCTGCACATCTGTCAGGTCAGCAGTCTTCCCCATGATTGTGAATTCCACTGAACCAGACTGAGAGACCAATAAAACGCTCAGGGACCCTTTGCAGGTTTTTTGGATTAATTAGCTGATTAGATTGTGACACTCTGAGCCTACAATACTGAACCTTTTCACAATTTTCTGAGATTTTGAATTTGGGGTTTTCATAAGCTGTAAGCCATAATCATCGGAATTATATCAAATAAAGGCTTGAAATATTTCACTTTGCATGTAATGAGTCTATATAATATATTAGTTTCACCTTTTAAGTTGAATTACTGAAATAAATGAACTTTTGCACGATATGCTAATTTTTCGAGTTTCACCTGTATGAAGGAGATCAGTGAGGTACCGAGGAGCGAGGTTGTGAATGGCCTTGAAGGTCAGGAGCAGATTGTTGAAATCAATGTGGTATTTAACTGGGAGCCAATGAAGCTGCTGAAGGACAGGAGTAATATGATTAATAGAAGGGGTTCTGGTGATGATCCAGGCAGCAGAGTTCTGAACCAGTTGAAGTTTATGTATGGATTTGAGAGGAAGACCAACGAGAAGAGAATTACAGTAATCAATGTGGGATGTGACCAGTGTGTGAACGAGAATGGCTGTACTAGTGGGTGAGAGAGACAGTCGGAAGCGATTAATGTTACGTAAATGGTATGCATATAAAGTATGCAGACCGAGTGACATTATTAATGTGAGCTTGAAATGAAAGTGTGCTGTCAAGGATCACCCCCAGACTCTTGACCTGGGGGGAGGGGGAAACTGTGGAGTTGTCAATGGTAAGAGAAAAACTGTCAGATTTAGTCAAAGTGTATGCCAAAGTTTGGTGCCAATGAGGAGAATCTCAGTTTTGTCACTGTTAAGTTTGAGGAAGTTTCAAGAGAACCAGGCTTTGATTTCCGTTTTTCGGTAGTCAGAGAGGGAGGTGGGTGGGAGCGATGTGGTAGGTTTGGTGGACAGGTAGAGCTGTGTGTCATCCGCATAGCAGTGGAAATGGATATTAAATTTACGAAAGAAATGGCCAAGAGGAAGCAGATAGATGATGAACAGAAGGGGCTCCAGGACAGAGCCCTGGGGAACACCGGTAGTGACAGGGGATGATTTAATGTCCAATATTTCAGCAACAGAGGGAAGCGAGAAACTTGAAAATGAATGAGAAAGAGGTGTCGGGAGAACTGAAAAAGACAGACAGTGTTGATCAGTCACATGTCTGTCAGTTGTTTTTTGTGTGCACCTCAGTCAAAAAGCCATGAAAATTGCTTGCTAGGTAGTCCGAACAGTCAGAAAGGCAAGTGAACATAATCATCCTGCTGATGTTAATTGTGCTGCAACTAATGATTCTTTTCATTATCTTATCATCTGCAGATTATTTTTGTGATTCATCAATTAATCTTTTAGTCTATAAAATGGCAGAAAATAGTAGAAATGCCATCAGAATTTCCCACAGCCCAAAGTGGTGTCTATAAAATGCTTGTTTTGTCTAACACAAAGTCTACTACAGTGAAGTAAAACAAAACTACAGTGACCTGCTCTTTTGGGAAATGATTAAACCTGTTTGTTTTTTTTAAGGTAAAACTGTTTTTAAAAATTCTTCTATGAGAACCAATTGGTCTGTGCCTGAGAGCAGCAGACAGGTTGAGGAAGTTAGAAAGTATTGAGAGATGGACTAACACATAGTTGGTTTTGGTCTTTTCATGGGATTTGCTGACAATAACAATAATGAAAGCATTATCCTTTAACTCAGTAAAAAAAGAAGTCATTATGTCATTTTAAGAAGAGCAGCGGTCCAGTTAGTGCTATGTATAAACAAATTTACATCACACTTAACACGTCTAACAAGCACATCACAATGACTATAAGCAATCCTTTTGGATATTTGAATTCTGACCACATGTCATTGGCCTGTAAATCTGCAGACATACAACACTAATGCACAGGTGCCAGACAGCGCTGGCACAGCCACAGCTTACCTCTGCGGGGTCAAGGCCAATGAGGGCACGGTGGGAGTGAGTGCAGCTGCTGTTCGATCCCAGTGCAACACTACGGAGGGCAATGAGGTCACCTCCATCCTCAGATGGGCTAAGGATGCAGGTAGCATGACGCTAAATAACACAGGCCTCTTTCGCAGACTTTTCTTTGTCTACAGGGATGCAGAGTTGTAATTGTTTAGATATTTGCAATCAATTATCATGTGTTTCATGTCGAGGAAAACTAATTGTGGTTGTAGTTAATGCTGTGTTAATGGGAAGTGGGAATACTCACTGGGGCGACTTGATCGCTCAAAGCAATGACTGTGAAGTGTTCTTGAAAGTGATGCAATTAGTACATGTTTTTTCATTCTGATCATTCACTTTTTTAGCTGCATTCTTTGAACCAAAGTTATCCTTAGAGCAAGTTTGTGAGTGACATTAACATGACCCAAAGAGTTATTTAAAAAAAAAAAATTCTATTTTCAAATGACAGAAGACAAACTTTTAACCACACATTTAAAAAAAGAAAATCTCTATTTGGCCATCATTGCTATGATGTTTTGTCAGTTGTTTGGTTGTTTTTGTTTTACTTCCCTAACCCTGAGGTGTCTGATTCCTTGATTTAAATTTGTTAGTACATATTAAACCAATTGCACATGGGTTTAGGGGTGGTTCATTTTCAATAATCACTTCAATGCCAGAACAAAACATAGAGTCACATTTCATGCAGACAGTTTTGATCACAAGCCTAAACGTGTCCCAATGAATGATGTCTGATTTTCATACCTTAAAAGGATAAATCACGGCGTTAGGCAACCTGCTGGAAAACATGTTGTGTATCTGTAAAGAGACTGAGATTTGAAAGAATTTAGTACAATGGATTTTCAGAGGGCAGGGAGGGGATAAGTTAGGGATGGGTGAAGGTCAGGGTGTCTGTGAGCATGTGCGTGGGCAGTCACAGATAACAAGAAATCCAATCATACCTCAAGGAACATTGCAGGCAGCATCTGACCTCCTGCACAAAGAAAATACAAAAGTGATTTTCATTAGGTAATTTTGCAAGACTGTCCTCTGCTGGTTTTGAGTTCAACGTTTTACTTTATATATCCAGAACATTTGTGGAAAACCATTTTTTATGCTGATAAATATTGGTCTATCCATTAGTCATTAGTGAACTTTACAGTTAAAATTGTTATACAGACTAGGGATGATCAATATTTTAATGTGGGAACCTTGACTACACAACAAAATTGCACTGTATTTTCTCTTTGAAATAACTGAATGAACATTGTTACAAGATACAGTTATTTTACACAATTCCCTCTTTGTATTACTCTCCCTCCACTGCAGCCAGGTAAACAAAACAGAGAAATTCTGTACTAAAAAGACAGTAACTTAGGCCATACAAGTATTTTAAAAATTGACTGAGCCCTAATTCAGACAGCTACCTGTATGTGTATGTGTGTCCACTGTAGGCAAGTCAGTGGGAATAGTGACAACAACCCGTGTCAACCATGCAACTCCCAGTGCTGCTTATGCCCACAGTGTGGACAGAGAATGGTACTCCGACAATGAGATGCCAGCTGAAGCACTGCAGGCTGGCTGCAAGGATATTGCCAGACAACTCTTTGAAAACATTCACAACATTGATGTGAGTTAAAAGTATTCTGAAACACAACTTATTATCAAGTGACTTGTCATGAGAAAGCTCTCAGATTTTCAGGTGACTTTTTAGGTAATTAGGTTTACATTGAAGGTGCACAATAAATCTACATTTTGTCACCTGAAAGAGTACGAACATAGAAGTAATCAAATAGTGTAACTGGTTTTTACATTTACAAGTTCATTTTAAATTGACAGTTCGCAAACCCCCTGCAAAACCCCTGCCCCATTCAACTTTTTTTCCAGTCATAGCTTAGCATCAGTACCTAGGCATGCTGGTCTGTCAAGCTTCAGATTTCTCAACATGTTGTGCTTTTGTATGAATGGAACCGCTGGATGATGGTTTCTTCTTTTTTTTTTTTACTATATCTAAAAAATACAGGAGAGAAAGTGTAAAGTATGATTTAAACAGTGTGTTGTAACTGGTTAACTAGCGTTCTACGTACTGTAGTAGCTTAAGCTAGAGGGCCAGGGGTAGGCTGTATCATTCATTGTTGGAGTTAAACACTACATAAAAAACTACCACCACTGTTGCTGGTCCTAGATGCTACTATCTCAGAGTGTAGGCTAAAGTTACAGGCTTTGTACTGCTCTATTGGATTTGATGAACTTTATACTCCAGAAAACCCAGACAAACTTGTTATCCAAGTTGGTTTTGGTCAATACTAAAAGCCTTTTCTTTTGCAACCCCAAAATTTGAACATAGCCTTAACTGTTAAAGTGACGTATGGAGGCATTTTTCCTGATCATAGTTAAAGTACTGAGAGTAAAAATACAAGAAGAAATCTGCTTCTTTATTTCCATTACTTCTACATGGATCATGAACTGATGAGGATGCCGATTTGTTACTTGGGACCTTGGGACTTGCAGATTTTAGCTAAGGTTTTTAGCATGATATCATGTATGTTGCCAACCAGTGTATATTTAAGACCCCTTTACAGGGTTCTTGTTTTTAAACAGAGCTTGAAACATTCAAATTTCAGCCGTAGACCCTGTTATCAACCAATTTGTGAGCCTGCTAGCAACAACTGTCACTTCAGCAAATAAAATTGGCCGCCGCAGGCTAGAAATTTAAGGCTGCATTAGCCTGCATTGGGAATTTTGATTTCACTGCCTGAAATCAATGACCCATTGTTTAGAAAACAACACGTTACCCACGTTAATACTGTTATCATACTTAATATGTGCACTTACAGCAACAGTAACTAGAGGGAGCTGGGCTTAGCTAACAGTCAGTTGTAATTTATTATTCTGTTCTGCGGCTTTGCAGGTGATTATGGGTGGAGGGAGGAAGTATATGTTCCCCAAAAACATGTCGGATGTAGAGTACCCTGGCATTGCGAAGCACAGCGGCACACGAAAAGATGGAAGAAACCTGGTGCAGGAGTGGATTGACAGAATGAAGGATAAAGTATATTTCTCCTCTATTTGCTGTTCTTGTTTCTCTGCTCCCTCTTTTATCTTTCCAATTACATTTAAATATTTGAAAGTTCAAAGTGTACATTTGCACCTCTTTTTTTTACTGTGCAGAAAGGTTATTATGTATGGAATAAGAAACAGCTCTTATCACTGAACCCTAACAACGTCGATTACTTACTGGGTGAGTTTCAAGTCTCAGTGTTATGATACTCGCATTGAAGTGTAAATGAAGAGCCATATGTGTATGCATTTGCTGTAGGCTTATTTTCAGTGTGTAATGTCCTATTTCTCTTTGAACCATGTGGTCTGTTATTCCAGGTCTCTTTGAACCTGCAGATCTGACATATGACTTGGAGAGGGACTCCGAGACTGATCCTTCACTGACAGAAATGGTGGAGGTGGCAATCAAGATCCTGAGGAAGAACCCCAGTGGATTTTACCTGCTTGTAGAAGGTGTGTTTGCCGCCTTGTGGTGAAATTGGACTGGTGTTTTGGGCCAGTTTCACAAAGACCTGTCAGATTGGTCTACTAAATCAGCTTTAGATTTTGTCAGAGACATCGCATATAACAATAGTGTATAATTCTGGGATTTACACTGTGATTGTTGGAATGAGTAGTTATAAATACTGTGATACCAAACATTGTTATTAGGATTATTAAAGAAAAAGTTTTACTTATCGGAGGACACACACTCTTGCTTTACATGCCTACAATTAAAATAAGATAAGATGAGATTTGTAACTAAAACTTTATTAATCCTCCATAGGGGAAATTTAGGTTGACATAGCAGCACGGAGGAATGTAAAAGAACAGATGCAGTATTGTAGAATCAGTCATTCTGCAAATAGCTCAGGCTACATGGCCTACATTCATACACCCCAGCCCGTTCACTATGCTCTGCCGGCTTGCTTACGACTCCCTCACTACAAGGGGGGCCCAACTACTGCTCAACAAAATCACAAATGTTTGCTGACCTAGCTCCACAATGGTGGTACAAGCCCTCATTTGACATCAGGGCAGCAGAAACTATACACATTTAGGCCAGTTTGTGACAACATCAAAAGGCAATCTCTGAAAAACATTGTAACAATTCACCAAGAAGCACTTAATTTCAATTAAATGGCCACTCGTCTATATAAAAAATCACTTTCCACTCAGGTTTACTCCTCTTTCCAGCCACGCTGGATCCAATGTGATCCAATGTGAGTCAAAACCGGTTGGCATTCTCTGTTTGCAGAGACAAATGAACAATTAACACGGGGACACAGGATTAGAACTTGTAGAAAATGAATATTTCACTGAGTCTTAACAGCTAACTGGAAATATTTGCCCCTCTGTCAGGAGGACGTATTGACCATGGCCACCATGAGGGCAAGGCAAAGCAGGCTCTGCATGAAGCTGTGGAGATGGACAGAGCAATCGGCCGGGCAGATCTCATGACCAGCATCCATGACACACTGACTATAGTTACTGCTGACCACTCTCATATGTTCAACTTTGGAGGCTACACAGCCAGAGGAAACACAATCTTTGGTATGTAATGAGAATGATGCACAGACAGTACTGTGTGAATCTTTGTTGTACCAGCGGTTTAGTAGTGCTGTAAGTTAAATTTTCAGTCTGGTTCTGTTTTTATGCTCTATCCACAGGTCTAGCCCCAATGTTGAGTGATATTGACCACAAGCCCTTCACCGCCATCTTATATGGGAATGGACCAGGTTATAAAATTGTTAATGGTGGGAGGCAGAATGTCTCCACTATTAACTACCGTAAGTAAAATCAGGTTGGGCTATGTTAAAAGGAAAGATTACAGTTAAAAGGAAAATCCATGTCTTTGACTTTCTTAAAAAAGTATCTACATCCATTTCACTGTAAAAAGTGTATTTTTTTATTATTATTCCTAAAAAAACCTTAGAAAGGTAGATTCTTTGTTTTTTTTGTTTTTTTAAACCTGTCCTGCCCAGCAGCCTGGTATAGAGTATGATGATCTGGATACCATATTGTGCCAGACAGATTTTACTTTAACAAGAAAGTATTAAAATACTCCTTTGTCTGTTTTATTATTTATTTAATTATGTATTGATTTGTCACCGGGCCGGACAGGGGGGCAGACACGGGGATGGGGAGACACAAACAGACAGCACAGAGAAAGGACAAGACCTGACAACAGGGAAAAGCAGTGGGAAACACCAATTGCAGAAAGCAACAAAACCTGCAATAGAACAGAGAGGGGGGCTTGGGGAGGAGAAAAACAACAAAAACAAACTAAAATAAAAATAATAATAATAATAGTAAAAGACAACCTGCCAAACAGCAGCAATGAACAGCTGACATAATAAGACAACTAAGAGAAAAATGAAAACAAGAAACAGTCACACACACTAAATAAGCAACACAGCACAGCCACGAGAGCTGGAATAATAATTCATTTAAATAAGTAACTGAAAGAAAAGCATCAGGAATAATTCTAAAATAGCTTATGACATTATAATCTACCTTTCTGAATTATTCCAGAAAGGTAGATTATATATTATATTATTATATTATATTAGTAAATGATGCCAGTTGCCAGTTTAGTTTTCTGGCAACAATTGATTAAACATTAACACAGCAAATTACAGTATGATATATATAGTCATGAGTGGTTAAGTAATCTCATATTAATGTTGCATAACTAAGATTAAATGTGCCCTGTGGAGTTTTCTTCTTGTGATGAATGTGTTTCTTTCCTCATCAAACATTTGAAATGATTTTTTGGTATTTTAAATCCAGCCCTCTCATGTTCGCTTGCAGTCTTCCTTTTCACGGTCTTTGTTGGCGCATTGCTGCATATCTTGTGCACATGCGTCTTTGTGCACCAAACCCACCAATAGAAAAACAGCCCCATTGAGCTACTAGAGACCTTTAAATTCGGGTGGATTTTCTCCCCTATAATTTCTCAGAAGTTTAAGACAATGATAACTTGACACCTTTTCTCTGTCCTTGCCTTTCAGAGGAAAACAACTACCAAGCTCAGGCAGCGGTACCTCTGAACTCGGAGACTCATGGAGGAGAGGATGTGGCTGTGTTTGCCAAAGGTCCCCTCGCTCACCTGCTACACGGGGTCCATGAGCAGAACTACATTCCCCACGTAATGGCTTATGCAGCCTGTATCGGTCAGAACAGGGAACACTGTATGACACACAGTGGGACTGCCGGATTACGCCCCCTCCTCTCTAGCATTGCGGCCGTTCTCACAGTCACACAACTTCTGTGCTGACCTTCCTCTGACTGTTCTCATCCTGTTGGTAACCTTGTTTTAACCAGTCAGACATTTTAAGATTTCAATGTTGGTTTTTTTTGTTATTTTTTTACAATTTCTATATCTTTTACTCTTCACTATTTTGATCATTGGACCACGGTTAAGCTGCTTGCACACTGCTCAGACTGCGCCCAACTAACACCAACACTCTAAAGTTGGCAGCAGTTGGTTTCAGTCTTTAGAATGTTCAGAAAACCAACCGTCAGTCACACTGACCAGACAGCAACTGACGAGACAGACCTATGAAAAACTGCTTGCCCTTTAAAGGTATTTCAACAGGTTGAAAGGACTTGGTGAGATATAATCAGCCATAACTCATATACAACGCTCCTAACTGAAATTAGTTCATTTTGAGAACCGTTGAGCCACAAGTAGTGAGGTGGAATCAGGTTTTTGCAAAACTGCATAGGCTATATGGGCTGTATTGGCTATTTAAATGTGTTTCAACTAGTAATGAGGACTAATTGAGCTATAATTTGTCTTTATGGCAAGTGCAATAGGCTACTACAAAACTCCATATTTCAACTGTTTGTAAAAGGACTGGACTATTTGGCACAAATAATGTCATAAGGATAATTGCAAGAGAGACACTTCTTTTATTTTAATTATAGCCTAATCCAGCCGTGAATCATGTTAATTAAAGACTACAGTCTGTTTTCCAAATATTAACAAGTATATTAAAAATAGGCCTACCAAACACAAATTTCATCTGCAACAATAGGCTAATTTTATTTCTTATAATAACGTTTTGTCAGGCCTAATAAACTGCAAACACTGCAACTGTGATTAATCCGTTACAAGAAACACTAACATTTCACAAAGACATAGAGTGATGTTTATTTGCACGTTATGACTGTTAGAGATAAAAGCAGCTGTAGATGTAGGCTATAGATACTGGGCGTTACTGCTTTATTGCGCGCGCTCCCGCGGAGGGCAATGAGTTTGATGATCAATTTTCGGCACAACACCTGCCGCTTCCTTCAGCGCATGTTCTGATTCAGATTGTGCACAAAGAGGAGAGGCTGTTCACAGACGGGTCCGCTGTCAATGAGAGAGAGAGGAGCGAGTAATGGACACCTTGCTAACCTACAGTGACAACAAAGAAAGTTGTGCGCGCTGACGTTCCACATGCAAGTATAGGCTTAGTTCTCAAGGGAACACTCTCAGATTGTTGCGGTTTGTGCAAAACGGGGCACATTGGTCCGACTTTCTACCACTCCACCTGACCCGACTAGACATGTCAAACTCTAAAGACTCCATCCAACTGACACCTACGAACACCGACTGATGGCGCACACTGATCCAACAGTCGGTGTTGGTTCGAGTCAGTCGGCATTTGTCAGGGCAGTGTGCAATCACCTTTAGGGCACTTGTGTTATGATAATGAATTGACAGAAGTAGAAGGATATCAATTTTACTCTATTCAGACAATTAGGTAAAACATTACAAAATAATCACCCCTGATACACTGAAATGAAAAGTGGTGCTGCAGAGATCACCACAAAATCAGAGATCTTAGTTGTCAGTGTTTTATTAAGGGTTTTAGGACGTGTAAAGCCTCATTGTTTAGTGTAAACCCATTAGGTTTGAATAGATAGATTGGATTTACAAATGTTGGAATATGTTTCATATCTTAAATGTGCAGAATCTACCTCAAAAGATTGCAAAAGATTTCTCATGTAATTATGGTGTGTTCAGAAGGGCACCTTTTTTTGACAAATTGTATGCCGAAATCAGAGGCAACTGAATGTCCAATTGATAAAAGATTAAAAGATGTACTTCTTGTCATACACCTTGTGCACTACATGAAAAAAGCACTGAATAAGCCCACCTCCCATTGTTGTGTCCAATAACAGAAGTTGTAAAACCTCTTAATAAAATTAATGTGGCTGTTTTCTGATAATCTTTTGTCAGTTTTGTTGCAACATTAATATTTAAGCTATAATACAATACTACACTCAAATGTATGGACATTTTAACCAGGCAAAAGGTTACAGGAAGAATTGTGTATAGAAGGAAAAAATTCTTTTTTGGACATGAGACCAATTAAAGTCTAAAATCTCAGAAGACGCACCATTTTCATCACATGCAAGTTTAACTACTGTACAGACAACACTTCAACACAAGGTCAGAAACACAGTTTTGTGGTGTGAACAACATCACGCAAATTTGTGATTCGTCTCCCTGGAAAATTCTCTTTCAGTTTACATCCTTTTTTTAGGGTGTCACATGTTGTAATTTTCCATCTGCTCTATACTGGCTTGTGTGGAGTGTAAATGGACTGAAGCCACTCACTCCTTGGCATCATGTGTTCACTGGGAAAACAGAGGACTCGTGTTGGTTGAAGCATGAAAAGGGGAGGTTTAGCTTTAACGGGTATGAAATTGAGTCCTCTTGCTTTCACTAAAACATTCTCCACATCAGCACATATATCAGCTGCTTGGAATCTACTAAGGGCATAGAGGGCCCATTCACCCATTTATGTAATCTTGCTTTGCTGATTAGGATTTTTCTTCTATTCCTCTTGGCTGTTAAAATAGTCCTGTAATCCTGTTTTATCTTTTGTATTCTATATTTAGAAGTGGAGGAAGATGGGTATCACATTTTATGGCATGAATATTCAAGTGGGCTTTCAACCCCCAACCTCCCCATGCTTTTAAATATATATGTGTACACAGTGCTTCTTAGATTTCCTGAATGAAAGCCTTTTCTAAAATGATGAAATGGGTGATGAAACCAGGACAAAGCCTTGATGGTGCGTTCTTAGGTCACCTTGGCAGAGCTTTGCTGTTCAATTCATGAACGACAAGGCATGCAGTTAGCATGAACAAGGTGATGAATCCTCCCCCCTCCACTAATATTTCTAAGTTGACGTGAGTCAGGTCTATGGAAATGCTTGAGGGGGGCATGCAATTTTCTCAGAATGATGTCTGCTGAGTTCATATTACAAAGCCATATGAACGTGTGGCATGGTGGACCAGGAAGGGGGGAATTGGATGAAAGCCGAACTACGCCACCTAGGGAATTGCACCCCATGAAATTTAAACCTTGTTTAATTGAAGGAGAATAAAGAGAAAAAGGCACACAGGAACGTTACTTATGAGGCAGAGATGTGATTCAAAATATACCAAAATATATTTTTAATAAACAAAAACAATCTGGGACTGGAACTGCTGAAAGGAAAAAGTTTTGTGAACCAGCAAACATCTATGATACAATGGTAGATAAGACAATTTTTATTACAAACACCAACCACAACCACAGCAGGGACAGAGCAGAGAGAGAGCAAGGGAACACAGGTGTCTTATATAGTCTAATGCCGCGTTCGAGACCGGGCGGAATTGGGATTTTTCCCAGTTGAATCTTCTGACTTCCGACATCAAAGCGTTCCAGGTGCATGGTGGTGCATGACACCGAAAGTGAACGAAAACCATGACAGTGTACACACACTTGCACCCTCAGCAGTGCAAAAGGATGGCAGTTAAATGCAACATAAATGACATAAATAACCTATACGTTACTAGTTAACTGTGTACTCCGATAGCTACATCAGCTGGTAATCCTCAAATCAATGTTGTAGGCTACACTTCCTAATGTTTTGGCATTTTAAACAATAACTTTTATGCAGAGAAGATGACTTTATGAGATTCTTTACTGTAGCCAGCTACCTAATAACACATTTCTACATCAATGTACCTACATGCAGAACAGATTTTACTATATGTCGTATACATTTATCGGACGCTTTTATCCAAAGCGACTTACAATCGCTATATGTGTCAGACGTCACACGCCTAGGGGTTAAGTGTCTTGCTCAGGGACACAATGATGGATGGGTTACAGTGGGGATTGAACCCGGGTCTCTCACACCAAAGGCATGTGTCTTATCCATTGCTCCATCACCACCACCAATTTAAATACATGCAAATATGCATTTTGTTGCGTTTTAGTTTATGGTTTACCATTTACAGTGTGTGCTTCCATGGGCGCTGACATTGTTTTGTGACGTAATTCAGATGCTACTTATGAAGTCGGGCTACATATTTTTTCTCCAAGTTCACAAGTAGGAAATCCGACTTCAAATGGCGTTCCACAATACTTTTTATAGTTGGAGGTCGGAAATTTCCCAGTTCCGAGCTGCCTGGAACACAGCATAGGTCAAGGCAACATTCAACACCACCACACATTAACCTGCACTTAGGAAATCTTTCCCCAACACATATGGCTTACCAGCAATACTTTCCTAAATAATTTTATAGTTTCTAGCCTTTCCCCACATCTTTTATCCAGCCAGTATGTATACAATATCCACAATAAGTGTCCAGTAGTTGAAGCATTTGCCTGTTAACATACAATCATTTTGGAAACCATGCTGTTGTGTTTTAAAAGTTGGAGTGAATCATTCACCAAACTTCCTGCCTTTATTTTTGCTTACATTTTTGATTTTCTGCCTTGTAAAACTAGACACAGCTGAAACTTATCAGGTTCAGCTGTGTCTAGTTTTCCTCAGCTCACTTGTGTATTTAAGCTGAGTTCCAGACTGATCAGAACTCAAAAATTTCTTTTTCTTTCTTCTGACCTTAAAGCATTCCAGGCTGTGATAAACTCTTTGTCAAGTGTGCACAGTTGCACCCTCAGCTGCGCCTTTGGTGTCAATTAAAAAAGATGGCTCTTTTATTGAAAACAAGTAACATAAATATATGTTACTCATTAACCCGTCTAGCTACATCAGTTGGAAATCCTCAAAAGTCAGTAAATGTTGTAGATTATACTTCCTAAGTTTTGGCATTTTTAACATTTTACTGAATAGGTGAAGATGACTTTCAGAGATTCTATACAGTAATCAGCTACCTAATAATATTAGCAAAATATTTCCACATCAATTTACAACAGGTTTTACCATATGATAGCATGAATTATTTTAAGTTAAATACATGCACTTTATGTTACCTTTTAGTTTATGGCTTTAATATTTACAATGTGTGCTTCCATAGGAGATGCCATTGTTGTTTGACGTCATTTGGCTGCTACTTGTGAAGTCGGGGTACATATTTTTGCTGCGTTCCAGGCAACTCCGAACTGGGAAATTTCTGACCTCCAACTAGAAAAAGTACTATGGAACGCCACTTAAACTTGCTAGTGAACTTGGAGATCTCAAAACATTAAAAAAAAACAAAAAGAAATTAGCTAACACTAATAATGACATAATGACAATTCAGGATAAGTGGTTTCCCGTCATTCCATGGTTGTAAACCAGGAGTGTGTTAATGCTCCATTATTGTTGTAAGGTAGTGTAACTTTTTCAATTCAACCTGCACTTTAACTATTATCAAACAGGCAACAGCTGTGACATATTCTTGTAAACATTGGCATAAAAGTAAGTATACCATACATAGAAATACATGTAAATAGAACCCAATGGCTCTCTGGATCTGTGTCAAAAATACATCCAAAAACAATGAGTACCGAATGCATTTCGAAAGAACAGCTACACAAAGTAATGTGTATATATAATTTGTAGCTTTAGGTCTACATAGTGTTATGGTCTTAAACCTCAATAACCTGTAAGTGGCCTGTCATTGCGTAATCTTTACCTTTTCACATAATAATATAATAATTTCCCCTTAATCAACTTGTAAAAATTGTTGGATATAAAATATAGTATAATCCTTCCTTGTCAGTTGTTCATTGGAGCCACAGTTAGAGCTGTCAGTGTGAGCCTGGATGTGATAGAAAATACTGTTGCTCTTCTGCTGTAGATATAGATCTTGATTGACCCTAAAAAGTTTAGTGTCATCAAAGCGTTACTCGCCATGACAACACTGACATCAAGTCGCTCATCAGACACATCACCTCAACCTCTCTGAGTAGTATGCTGTGACAGCTTTCCATCTCACCCCTGTCCGATTTCTCTCTCTCTCTCTCTCTCTCCCCTTCTGATTTGGCATTTACTTTTACTTTGAGTGATGTTTCATATCAATCAATCTCTGTCTATATCAGGGACCCTCTCTTCAATCTGTGTCATTGATCTCCAGCCCTTTGATTTGCTGTGGGCATGGTTAAGTAATTGAAAAAAAAGGGGGAGTGTGTTGAGATTCAGAGCCTCAGACAGATCAAACTAGAAAGCAAGGCAAGGCTGACAGCTCCGGGCTGCTGTATAAAAGGAGCAGTGAGGCTGCAAGAAGATGTTAATTCTCCCCTTTTCAAAGCAGAGATCCTTCTCTGGGCAAGAATGGAGTCAATGGCCCTCCTCCTTTGGGTAATCTAGTTCAGCTGAGTGCATTTAATAAAACCCACAATGAACCACTACCTGATTCACTATGCAAAATACTTAGTTTTAAAAGTATTGGATTGAATGTTTTGTATTCATAAGGATTTCTACCAAGGTTACCACTAACTATTACACTTGTTAATTCTTCTGATGTTGTTATGCTGAGTACTATTATCATTCCCTCTGCAAATTTCTGGACATGTTCATATAATGTTATAGTCTCCAAGCGTTTCCTACTGCGAAGAGGTGAACATGTCCTAATCGCTTTTCTCTACACCCCCCAGCTGCCATCACCCCTCCGAGGGCAGCCAGCATTAGAGCTAATCCCTCTGCAGCTAATGAGGGCAGAAAGTATCAGTCCTGTTCTGTAACTTCTGCACATATTTCCATTTGGTCTCTCCAATTCTCTTTTGCACAACCTCACTGTCATGAACATAATGGCCTAAAACACCCCCAAAATGTGCAGAGACTGCGGGAAGTGATTTAACTTGAGAGTGAGACCAGCTACACTGGGAAGATTTGCTGTGAAGTCAGGGAGGGTGTCACAAAGTGCTGAGTAAGTGCAGCAGGAGTGAGCCCAAATGCAAGACACTTGTGAGCTGAGGTGGAGTTCAGGATTTATTAGTCCAATGCACAAGTCAGGCAAGAACAAAACTCATGGGAACAGGAACTGGTTACGTCCAAAAAAAGCAAACAAAAGACTAAACAGAAACACCAGGTATATATATACACACACACAGACTAACGAGCAGGGCGGGAGCAACACAGGTGACAGGGATCAAGGTAACGAGGCAGGCAGAAAGACAGCAGGGAAAACGGAGAGAGGCCGGCAGAGGCAACAGGGGGCAACAGAGAGGCAGGCAGGCAGAGACAGCAAAGGGGAACAAAGAGGCAGACAGGCAGAGTGATAACTGGGGGAACAGACGGAACACTTGACAGGCAGACATGGGGCAGAATAAATAACCAACACAGACAGAACACATGTAACAAAATACCGGACAAGGATCTAACTTCAGACAATAACAGAAACCCATGTAAACAGACAAACACTGACCAACTATAACACAGGGATCATAACAGACAAAACCTAAATGAGAACACAGAGTACCGAGCAGACTAAACCCAAAAGATGCAGAGAAAGAACTAGAATCAAATACTACTACAAGAACTAAAACACAGGACTAGGAACACAGACATGGAACAAAAACCCAGACTCCCCAACAAGACACACAGACAGGACTGAAACCCAGACACGCTCAGGACAGGATCGTGACAGAGGGACATGCCTTGCAAATTTACATACTAATTAGAAGCACATGAAACCAAGCATTTTACTTTATACAAACGATCCCACATTATCCACAGTTACCTCTGCCTTTTGGATCCCTTCAAAGTACTGACATAACCCATAATGACTATCATTTACAATTAGAGACATACAGGAGTGTTTTAGATTTGTTGCTAGTCACTCTGTTTGCAGCATGTGAACCAAAGCCATAACTATTTGCCTTGTTGTCATGCTGGGAAAGAAATAATCCAGCAAATGACAGTGCCAGTGATTTTGCAGTGGATTTCCACTCAGTAAATATGTGACTTTTGCCTGAGATTCCTGCTTTGTTTTTTCTGTGTGTCAGCCAACCTGTTGCATTACCCACTCTTAGCCATTAATAAAGTAACACTTTTTTTCCTGCTCTGCTGTCTCTTATCGTTATCTTATCTTATTGGGTCGTTATCTTATCTTACTGGGTGTGTGACTTTGCTACCCTGATGGGTAGCAAGTCACACACCCAGTCACACACCCAGTCACACACCCAGTCACACACCCAGTCACACACCCAGTCACTGTCAGTGGAGCAATTTCGATGACATTACCAATTACTGTCGGAAAACAGTTTTTAACTCTGGGATAGGCTTCTGCATGTACATAAACACCAGGAATAAAGAGAACTATTACCTCTGCTTTTACCTTTTCCTTGACCCATGGGAACTAGGGCTGAACGATTTTGGAAAATAATCTAATTGCGTTTTTTAAAAATATTATGCGCAACATTGCGATTGTGATTTAATATGCGATTAATTTTTAAGCTCTTTACCTTCTGTACTGTATTATTCAAAACCGACAAGCAATCAGTGTATACCAACAAAATATTAGATAGATTAAGCATACACTGTTCTTTTGGGTCAGACCTGTGTTATGATGAAATTAAGTGATGCATTAATTGCATGAATTATTATTATGAGCCATGGTGGAGAAAAAGTATCAAATTTTAATAATATGAGAAAGATAATTTCAGAGACAAGTCATGGCATTAAATAATATGATATAATGTCATCAGTCGGCCTACAGAAACAAAGTTCACCACAGTGTATTATAAAGTAAGCGCTCAATACAAAACACACTGTTCAACCACCAATTAATGAGTCCTTATCTCAGTTCAAATTTCCTAGGAGTCCATCTTTCAGTTATAGAAATAGGATGTTTTGACATAAATTAAATTACTTAACAGTTTATACAAATCCAGCTAGTGGAACTCCATCAGTTAGGCTAATTGACAGAAATTTAATTGGCAACTGTTTTGGTATTAGTCATTTTTCATGTAAAAACATTTCATGGTTCCAGCTTCACAAATGTGAAGATTTTGTTTTAGATTATCTTAATGTATTTAAAAAAGAAAATCATTTAAGGTTTGGACTGACAAAATAAGCATTGTTAAGGTGTTACTTAGGGCTCTGGGTAACTGACAAAATTTCTCACAATTTTTAGAGTTTATTAAAATCGATTAATGGAGAAAATAATACATAATAAAAATAATCATTAATTGCATTTTATTATTACAAATAATAATCTAATGATATAATATATAATAGTATAACAGTCATAGGGGACATTTTTCTTTCTGCTTTGAGTAGGCTACTTTTATTTTTAATAGGTTACTTCTACATTTTCCACTTACATACATAGCAATTCAGCAATTTGTCTGTACTCCCCACTCTGCTCTCACTATCTTTGTTAAAAGCCTATGAATCACAGGCAAGTGATTTCGTCCAGGAATTGTAAAATCAAAATGCTAAAAAAACAAAACAAACTGCAGTTACCGCATCCATCGTGCATCAATGTTGCCTAGTAACGAACGTGCTTGCAGTGGGATCACAGAGTTTACCCGGAAACAACACATTTTAATTTATGATCGGCTAAATGGCTCTGGCATTTAGTAGGCAACAGGGAAAGCTATGAACTCGGCAGAAAAATTATCGTCAATTAATTGAATATAGCGAGACAACTTTGAGGGTTATCTCTTATGTCTCGGTGTGAGAAATAGGTGTGGCGTGTGAACTGGCTGAAATGTGTGTCTCACAGTGAGTGCGTGAGGTTAGAGACCCCTGCAACAATTAAGGTACAGCGTAACGTGCGAAGTTAATGCTTCCTCCGCAGACTGGTATAATCGCAGCCTTTGCGATTAGAAAATCATATTGTGATAATATCGCAAATGCAATTAATCGTTCAGCCCTAATGAGAACGTATGAGAACTCACTCAAATGTTCACTAGATACACAATAATTACATTCTTGTGAAATTCTCTAGTTAGTTACTTGCTGTTACTGTGTTCACATCTTATGTATATGTCTTATTTATTATTCGAATGTTGACTCAAATAGGAACATGAACATGTGGTCGTAGCTCAGAATATATGGCATCTATTGCAATCTGGTCTACTAAGGCTGCAAGAGCTGCTTAAAACATAGTCTATATCTCTGCCTCTTCAGCAATAAATTTTCCCCACACTCCCAATTATTGAAGCATAGTGGTGAGTATAGAAATCAAGTTCCTCACCTCATCACAGTAAATGTGAATTAAGCCATAAACAACAAAAATAATGAGGGGTGACTTTCACTGAAAGGGGCAGGTCAGTCACCAACTAACTGTTTATTATGGCAAATACGATACTGGGGAGTGACCTCTATAAACTTCAATGAACATCCCTTGGCCAAAACATCTTTTTCCAAATATCAGACAGATACCATAGGGATGAAGGTGGGGTTAGTGGCTGTCTTCGCCAGAAAAATAATAGTCTTAGTTGTTTGTTCAAATTCTTGCGTGAATAGTAGTAGCAAAGGTGGAAGCAGCACAATGTTACATGGCTGCAAAATGAGCACTTGATGGTTGGCCATACAAAATGTGTGACTTGCATCTGGTGTTCAATCAGTGTTGTTGTTTTTTTATTAACCTTAGTGTTAGCTGCCTAACTTTAAAAATAACCCATAGAGGTGAAAATAATTTTTTTTGTATGCTTTTTGATTGCATTATAGTAGTAGCCACTGGATGATAAATAGTGGTAGAATGATTTCTGATTTATTTTCATTTAGCTAAAGAAAGTTTTAAGACATCCATTACATTTATTCATTTAGCTGACGCTTTTATCCAAAGCGACTTACAATTGCTATACATGTCAAAGGTTGCACGCCTCTGGAGCAACAAGGGGTTAAGTGTCTTGCTCAGGGACACATTGGTGGATGGATCACATTGGGGGATTGAAGCTGAGTCTCTCACACCAAAGGCATAGTCTTATCCACTGCTCCATCACCACCCCAATGCTTGATTTCTGAGAGACAAAATAGTAAGTGATGCAAACTGCCCTTTTAAAAAAAATAGTTTTTTAATAAATCTGACATAATTCTGTGTGTCATCTGCATAACAATGATATGTGTTTGCATATATTATTTCCTGTTGGAAGCATGTACTGTATATTCACCTTATTCTGAAAGGAAATATGGACTCAGCTAGTTGACCCGTTTGTTTTTTTACGAGACTTCCGGTCAGCTAACTCGCTTTTTTTTGGTTGTAGTCTCATGTGGTCTTGTGTTTGGCAGATGACAGCTGACAACTGTATTTTACAGGAAGGTGGCTTATGTTTCCCTTAGAAAGGAAAAGGATGAGAAGCTCAGTCATCCGTGAGGAACTCAGAGTTGAGTCGCTCTCCTTTGGAAATGTCTTGGGATCCCCCAGTCAGAGTCATTTGCCAGGTAGACTACTAAATGATGATGCAGAGGGGAAGTAGAGGATGAGGCAAATGTTCATGAGAACCACTGCAGCAGTTGGTGTTGAAACAATCCACCACTCCCATATCTTGGTGAGTCTCCCACAGTGACCAGCTGAAAAACAAGGTGTGCTGAGCAAAACGAGTCCATGTGACACAAAAAACAGAAAACATCTCTTCAAAATATGAAAAATAGGGACAGGGTTTTTTAAAAATCGAAACGACAAGCCCAGATCCCAGATTTCGTGATGGTTCGGTTTGTTTCTGGTATGAAGGCTTTTTTTTTTATGGTTCGGACTTTCAGACTATTTAAAGGAAGTTTGTCGGTTGACGTGTAAACCGGGAAACAAACAAATGCACAGAGAAATGCATTGAAATAAGGACACTTAAATTATAAATCAAACAGCGGTCTAAAGTCTAGTTTATGCTGGGTGACCATAAACTTCAGTTAACACAGTCACAGAAAACTAGTTTTGCTGGATATCATGCACAATGTGTTAAACATGAGTTGCTAACCTTAACCTAGCTATAGTCATGTCCGAGTGCACAAATGTACAGCCAGTCACGCTTCATGCTAAGACGGCTAACGTTAGCTAACTGTTAAACATGTCATTCTATCAAAGGAGACAGCGATAGACTCCGTGACCCTGCCAACAGTAAACATAAATTATCATTAAATCATGCGATACTACATTTAAAAACATTTCTATTGAAATGAGCAACATAACGTCAGCTTACCTCCATCTAGCTTGTACACGTTTGTAGCAGATCTAGGCTGAGTAAAATTTTAATACAGTTATGAAAATTAATATTTCCGGGAATATTAATTTATGCCTCGAAATTAGGAGCACCACCTAAAGATTTGCTTGTCCGCCCAAGGCTTTAGGTCCTTGAGTATAGCCTGAGAATTACACGAATGTCTGGTAATTCATTAGTTGTTACTGGTTCAGTTATTCTGAACTAGTTAACTCTAGTCAGTCAGTCAATCTCAAATCTGAGGGTGAGTTCTATGTATAGGGACTCTAGATTCTTAATAACGCACACACAACATCACTGTGCTCAAGGTGAATTTATTAACTAACAAAAGAGAGTACAATAGTGGGTAAATGTGGTAATATTACAGGGACAACAGTCAATATGACAACCAGGAGGTAATAAAACAGGGTGGCCTGTGTAAGGCTCGATTGAATTTCACTTTATATTGTAGAGGGAGAGAATTCGACGAGTATGAGGGAACGAATGACCGAAATTAGGTTGCAGATTTAGTTTGACTAATCTAGGGGTTTATTAACTGTGGATGGAGCCAACTAGAGAACACCAACGAGTCACAGAGTGTGGTTTGTTTTGCCCTACCGTTGCCGCAGGTCCCGTAGCAAGGCTCGACTGCCGGTTGGCTCGTGGAGTCGGTTCTGGCCCGACCCCAGCGGCGTTTTCGAGTTGATTTCGATACCGGTGGATTTGTTCCGGAGTCCTTAGTGGGAAGCGCTTGCACGGGCCGTCAGCCAAGGCTTTTACTCTGATCTCAGTTCGTTTGGTGTCGCTATAGCGGAGCTCACTCCGGGTTCTGTCGTCAGAGCCGTGGTTTCATTCATTCAAGGCCATAAATGAAGGCTTCTGAGTTTCTGGTCCAAAGTTGTTCAAAATGATCGGATGAGGTTGCAACAACAAAATCAGATAAACTCACACATTTGCCGCAGGTTTGCGAGGCCTCGGGAATATAGGCTATTTAATGTTGCTGAGATTAAACAGGTCTGGGGAAAGTTTCACCCAGGCAGCTCCAAACAAAAATCAAAAATCAAATCTCCCGCTAAGAAAATTGGGATTCAGGGTCGTAGCTTTCTCAGCTCGTCTGAAGGGAATTTAAGTACGAAACGGAAAAGGATTGGAATTTCAAAAAGTAAAGGAATTAAGAGAGCATATACATTTAGTTTCAAGAGAGTTTTTTTTTAGAGCAGAGGACAACAAGGCCCTTTTATTTGACTTCATTAGGTAGCCTAGTGACGTCAATTTGGGAGTGGGTCTCAGGGGAAGTCACCCCAAAGGTGTTCACTTTTTGGGATAAAGAAATATACGTCCACAATATCGACATTTGGGAAAATACTCAGTTCTAAACATTCGGATAAAGACAATTAAAACGAGGCTAAACACTATGGAAAAAGGTTATAATCGGTATATAAAACATAACAAAGCTTAATTACATGTCCTCAGTATACTTGCTGGTTACTGGTTTTAACTCAAGAGACAATTTAGATGTAAGCGTGGCATCAAAATTTTGTTTATGCAATTACATGGTGATAGGTAGGCCTACTTAGCGATCATTGTCAGTGTAAGCCGAGTTTTAAACACTTGCATCCTTTCCCTGGGTGGCGCTCGGGTCACATGAGAAAACAGAAAACATTCCACTTGTGAGGTTTACCACTTTAACTGAGAGGCTGGTGATACCAAAGGCGTATCAATGGATATTTTAGTAGGAAATTGTATATGAAACATTCAGCATTAGTTAATACTGAACAGACAGTGATTACTAGGGAGTAACATGGATGAATTAAGACAAAAACGCAAGAAGGGAACTCTTCAAGATTACTTTCTTATGGGTCTGCTAGTTTTCAAACATCACTAAAAGGATAAATGTAAATGCTCCGTACTTGTATAGCGCCTTTCTAGTCTTTTCAACCACTCAAAGCGCTTTTACACTACATCTGCATTCACCAGTCACACACATTCATACACTGAGCCTAAGTGCTCAAACAGAAACTAACATTCACACTCACTCATACACTGGCAGAATAGCCGCCAGGGGCAATTCGGGATTCAGTATCTTGCCCAAGGACACTTCGACACGCAACCAGGGGGAGCCAGGGATTGAACCGCCGATTACGATTAACGGCCAACCCGCTCTACCTCCTGAGCCACAGCCGCCCAACAATAACAACAGGGTCATTACTTACTAAACTCACTGCTCACTTAGCAAGGTTATTATTTAAACAGAACAAACACAGTTATAATGGAACCTTGCTTGGTTCGAGAAACAGGGGTTGTTATGGTCTCTTTTCTTTGCATTCCTGGCTTATCACATCGGCTATCAGAGTACGAAATGGTGGTTTATGGCTCAGCCGTTCTGTGGAGAGAAAAGAGTCAGGTTGAGGCCGGAGGTGACCTGCGGGACGAAGAAAGGGGTCAGATAGCCCCTTTTCCTGTCCTGTTGACTGTCTTTAGTGACACCATTACGGCTTGAATACACAATCCATAAGCAATGTATTGTCTGATTGAGTCTCTGCCGGTTCTTACCAAACACCAGGCGATGTCTCTGGTTTTTGCATGTGAAAAGGTCAACTCTCGGGGAGGAAAACTTCCCTCCCTGTTTTGACACCATCTGACCTTCTTTGAAGTGCGTCTGGTTGAGTTCACAACACGTTACAACGCCGTCTCCAGTAGATCAGAGCGAGGGGATTGTGGGCGTGGCCATGAAATGCAAACCCATGTTTGTTCAGTGAAACTGCAAAACTATTTAACTTGCAAAACTTATTAACTTGCGCAACTTTCTGACTCACAAGGAAAACTTTTTGCCTTGCAAAACTATTTAACTTGCAAAACTTAGTAACTTGCAAAACTTTCTGACTTGCAAGGAAAACCTTTTGACTTGCAATCAAATATTATGACATCATAGCAATTAAAAGTTTTGTGACACAAAAAGGCCTGTTTATTTTTAATTACAAACTTGATCTTTGATTGAAGTGCTATAAATATTCTCTCAAAACATTTTTTTTTTGCTTGCATTAAAAAGACACAAAAATACCTTCATAGGCGTGGGGTGGGGTAAATTTTTAGGGAAGCCAAGTGAGAGGGGATGTCCTTTTGGAGGGCAATTATCTAATGTATTGTGCTATTACAGTGCAGGGTATAATTTTACACAAAACTGAATCATACTTTAAAGATGCACACTATATGTTATCAATGCACACGCTGAAAGTTGCATTTACCTACACGTACGCTCTCTCTCTCTCACTCACTCTCTCTCACCCCAAATATGCATGCGCAGCTCCAGTTTTGGTGTTGGTCTTCCATCAGACTTAATCTTAAATTGCTGCTGTAGTGGTAGTTTAGTAAAACTATTTATAACTAAAAACTCCAAATCTCCACCCTACATAACTGCACTAAAGTTGCTAACAGCTCCCATTATTTCATCTGAATGACGTTGATCGCATTCTGTGATTTGATTGGCGTGAAGCCATACAGCGGCTGGCTTCCCTTTGAATCATCCTGACTAATCACAGTAGAGTCAGACTTCAGGTCAGTCTACGGTGGTGCAATATAGTGTTTCACCACACATCCGACACATAGCATTTAGAGTTTCACTTATTGCAAAATACTCTGTGAGAAATGAGGAAGAGATGACAGCAACAGCACATAAGATTTATCGAAGCTAAAAACATTGTGTTTTTATTAAATTGATAAATAATGTTGTATTTTGGTCTTGTTCTATCTGCTTGTGTTATTGTTTAGTTTGTTATATTCATTACTCTGATCTGTTCTGTCTTATTTTGATATAATCTGTGCCTGCCTTAGTTCTTGTATAATTCTATTTCTGCCTGGTGATTGTTATTAGTTTCCCTATTGCCATGGTTGGTTTCTGTCTGTCTGTTAGATGTCAATTTATGTTCCCTGCCGTTTCATTATTCATTTGGTTATGATCATTCTGTTTTAGCCTGTTCTGTTCAGTTATCTTATACTGATCTCAATCTATACTAAAACGACTGAAAATGAATATCTAGTGGCCGTTCACATACACTGGGCATGTGCATGCCGGTGTAAACATGAAGCAGATGGTCTATTCCATAAATTCCAGAAGATTTGGCGAAAGAATAAAGTAGCCTACAGACGAAGAACCACACCAGATTTTATTTTGCATGGACCAATAACGAGCTGGGACTGTTACTGAATTTAACATGGAAGTTAAAAGTGGATGGGAGTCATAGCAAAGTAAATACGCAGTACAAGTGTAGGCTGTAAGTGTTATTTGCACAGTAAAAAATATTTTAATAAAAATACCCTGTCAAGCGTCTGCGTCATCGTTTTTAAAGTCCTCCGTTTTTCACCCATCTTTGCTAAAATGCTCTCTGGAGTTTCAAAAGAAAAAATGTCATCATTTTCGCCGTTTTAGTCTGGACGGTAGGTAGCAAAAGGTCTTTGTTTTAAAAAACGCAGTAGTAGTGTGGATAGGGCCTTAGTGTGTAGTCCTAATTCTGTGTTTAAGTTCTTAGATCTGTTTGCTAGTGACTTTCCCATATAGATTTTACATGTATTCTGTGTTCTGTTTTATTCACCCCGGTCCTGTCTTGTCCATGTCATTTGCTTCTGTATTTTGAGTAGTTGGTTCAGTTTCTGTGTTAAGTTCCATTTTTGTCTATGTCTAGTCCTATGTCTATTCAGCCATTTAGTTTTGCTTCCCATACTTACCATATTACCTCACACCTGTTTTGTGTATTTCATGTTTTGTTCAGTCTTTGTTGGTTCATTGTTGCACGTAGCCTGTTTTGCCCTGTTTGTTCCTGTCCCGTGTTCCTGCAGTACCTTGCCTTTGTGTTTTGGATCTCTGTTTCATCTTGCATACTTTGGATTTTATTTGGACTCAGCCACTGTTTGGAAGTGTCCTCAGATTTTGTTAATAAATCACTGGACTATATCTGCTCAGCTCTGGTGCCCTGCGTATGGGTCCTCAACCTGCTCCATCATTACAACGCATGACAGATAGTACCCTACAGCAGGGGTTTTCAAAGTCTGAGACTGTGGGCTTCCCCTCAGACAAAGTTTGGGAAACAGCACCCCTCCACCACATTTTTAGTTTTGAAAGGCGGGGTTAGGGTTAGGGCCAATCCATTGCAGCCTATGGGATCATGATTATATTAAAGTTTTTTACAATTGCCATCCAGCATTTTTCAATAATGAGTTCACTTTTTCAAAACTTTTCAAACTGTTAGCACAACAGAAGTCTATGTGCCTTGCTGTAATACAAAATGCATTGATTTAACACAAGACATTCAATGACCACAGCTTTCAAAATTCAAGAATTCTTTTCTCACCTAAAGTCAACCACCTCCACTTCAAGATGACATTGGGGCTACTGTGATTGACCAGGTAATCAACCATGGGCTATCATTGAAAGACTGGTCTCAGAGAGCCAAATGTGGCCCTCTCAACAGTGGCATCAATTGTCAGAATCTTCCAGTGAACCAACAGGTAAAATATGTATTCTGAAAAGGCATAACTACATATTACCAAAATTAAAACCTATTGCTTGTGTTTTTCTTGTGGTCCTATTTCTTCTATAGGACCCAACGACTAACCCCACAGGGGGGATTTCTTTTAGAGAGTCATGGAGCTGGAAGCCCATCACACAAACCATGTTTTTATCTACATGGACATGGCCAAAACACGCCGGCTATGGAGCACTGATCCTGAAAGATTAAGAAATAAATACATATATAAATAAATGCTCAATAAATAAATAAGCATCCTATTAAATGCACAAAAAATAAAGTTAATAAATAAATGTAGGCACTAATTAAGTAATACAATGAGATATAAATGTATATATCTCTTTTAATTAGCTTCTTTATTTATTCACCTTTGTATTAATTACCTTATTTATTTATTGTCTGTTATAATCTTCAACTTTATTTATTAATTATTTTTAAAAATGTGTTCATTTGTGTGTGTTTTAATATTTTTGTCTGTTTTATTCTTTTATTTATTTCCCCAATGGTATTTATTTCTGCCTGTCCTTTTTACATTTCTCTGTGCCCTTCCACCTTATTACGCAAATGAGAAGGTCCTGTGTCTCAATGGGTGAACTTCTCCCCTATTGGTTTTTATTATACATTTATTTATTTATAGAGTATTTGTTTATTTCTGTACTTATTTCTTCTTCTGCCAGTATCAGTCCTCCATAGCTGGCAAGGACAGAATTTGATTGGAAAAAGAGCTAAAGTGGTTGTCCCAGGCCAAAGTGGTGCCAATGTTACCATGTGTGCAGTGATATCCTCTGGAGTGCTGCTACACAGATGCAAGAGACTGATGAACTAAATCTGTTTTGTTTTTTGAGCCAGCATTTACAGTGCTTTATTTTCCTTGCAATTTTCATTTACTGTTGTAAATTTTTGCATTACTTGATGGCAAAGAAAGCACAGTGAAGCTTTTTCTGTTGCATTCTGATAACCTCCTGTTGTATATTGTTGTACATTCTATAAAGACTTACCATTTTTAATGTATTTCATAATGGGAACTTTCTTTACTGTAAAAGACAATGTACACATTTCTTATACTATCAACTTTATATATATATATATATATATATATATATATATATAT
>NW_025737673.1:0-19099 GCF_021292245.1 Micropterus dolomieu
TTAGCAGAATATGCACTGAATATAAATGGGATGTCAGATCAAATATAAACATATAAAAAAACATGGATAATAACACATGCTAAGATCAACAAGAAAGACGTTGTGCACTCAGATGAAACATTATGGGATGTTAACTGCTATATTTTCTTAGTAGCCGAACTAACTTTCAGTATATCTTCACTATATAGTCTTTCAACCCATTTTTTCATTTTGGCAGTGACATTTACATATGAGCGGACAGGAGTTATTGTTGTTTACCTCTCACTTTCCCACAGTGCAGTACTCCTAGCAGCAGCAGCAGCATTGTCATCAGCACAACGGGAACAATGTTTCTTAAAATGGGGAACCAATAATCCGAGAATGGGTGAGTCTCTGAAGTGCTGTGAAGTGCTGCAAAGACAACAGAAGGTATTTACTATAATGTCACGAGACAAAGTGGTGACTCAGAATGTAATATTGTTATTCGTTGTAAGATTAAAATAACATGAAATCACAGATTAACTGATTGGCTGCATGCACCTTTTCAGTAGCATCTTAAAATTCTGTTATCCAGAACCGCCAACGGGTCAAATTTACCCGCGGCTGTTTTTTGATTGTATGTATCTTTGTTTCAACATAATATTCAAGTCCCCCAGTCTCTTACTTTTCCTAAAAGTGTGTTGTGTAGCACCCCCTATTGTTAAAAAATGTCAATATAAAGCCAGATTTTAAAAATGGGCATTTATACCTATAAGCACCAGCGGGTCAAATTTACCCCTGAGAATTCAGTCATTTTAGATAATATTAGCGTTTGAATAAACATTCTATGTAGCTATTGGCAACGTGTTTCCCACTACAGACATCACACTTGCTCAGCGCAGTGAGTGAAGGAGAGTCTGACGGTGGGCTGAGCGATGTGTCCTGGGTTGATTCTGCATCTGACGGGTCATTATCTGACAGCATCCACTTATATGAAGTGAACATGCATAAAAGCCGCTGCTCATAGGTTTTGTGTTTCTACATGTTCATCAAAACAAATAGTTTTTCCCTGTGATAGAGGTGCGTTCTGCGGTCCCTTCAAGAGAGCGTGCGGCTCCCTCCTGTGCCTTTTGACCGGCTATAACTTTTCCAGTGCTGTGTATTTTTTAGTAAAAGTGATCATACATCATACATTTTTCCGTAGAGTAAAAATCTACTATGAATTTTGGAATTGATAATAATCGTTTCTTTCGATAAAATAGCCCATTTTCATTTGGACTTTCAAACTTTTGTAGCTATGTGTTCCTCTCTGGATGCCCGATGGGAGTCCGAAAAAACAAGCAGAACAGTAAGAACCAGCCGACATTATGAGGCTATTATTATTACCGCCTTTAAAACACTACAACAGTCGTTTTTGTAAATTGTGTGCTGAATTTAAATTCAAGATGTGTTTAGAATATAACTAGGCTATAACATCTATAACAGCGCAAGTAGATGACATCAAGAGAGCCGCCGCGTGAGAACGTGCCCTTCACAGATGCGCAGCACAAGCGAACGACCTGCACGGTGAAGACAATGAATAAAATAGAATAAACTTTCTGTAAATGCCTGAAATATGGAAATGTTGTTTATAGGAAATAACAGCCAATGTGCTAAATGTTTCCCAAAGTGTGTTGGAGCAACATGTAGCAGAAATAATCACAAAATCATAGCATTTTTATGGCGGGTAATTTTTTACCCGCTTCCTTGAGGTTAACAGAACAGAAAGAAGTTTACATTATGTCATTAGTATTATTCCTCATGCATTAATGTATAATGCAGGATTTTACTGTTACTGTTGTTGGGGTGGAACTATTTTTGAACTATCCCATATCAGACTGAAACTAATAATTAGTTTTATTATGAATTCATCTGCTGATTATTTTCTTCAATAATTGATTATTTGTTAAAATTCTGGCAATAGTGAGATATGCCATCACAATTACCCAAAGCCCAAGGTGACAACTTCATAATGCTTTGTGTCCAACCAACAGTGCAAATCTAAACATTATAAACACTACATTCTAATTATAAAAACAGTTAAATGGTAAAGCAGAAAATCAGGTAACAGGGAAATCAAGAAACAGAAACTTCTGCTTCAAAGTCTGTGGAGCTACAGCAGTCATTTACATCACATTGCTGTCTCACCTCTGACAGCCAGCCAGCTTTCTGCTGACTTTCCAACATCAGTGATGTTACACTTGTAGAGTCCTTCATCAGACACAGAAACAGTGTGGATGGTCATGTTTCCTGTAGAGCTGCTCCTGATGAGGCGGCCATCTTTGTAGAAATCCGCTGTGAGGTTGGAGGAAGTCATCTTGTCTCTACATTGCAGAGTCAGAGCTTCTCCCTCCATCACAGGTAGAGCAGGACTCTCCAGGATCACAGAACCAGCTGATCAACATGTGTTTGATATTTATTTCATGTTAAACTCGTGGTCAATTTATGATAAAAGATTGTTGTCTTAATGCAAACATACCAGTGACAGTGATGTTGACGCTGTTGCTTCTCTTCTCCTCTCCAGTCTCACACCAGTATTCTCCACTGTCTTCTGGATATATATTTGTAATGCTGCAGATTGACTCTGTTGTTGTCACCTTACTTGTAGATCTACATGAGAGAACTTCCTCTTTTAATCTATGTACAAGTTTCCATGCAGGTGAGACAGAGTAACCTTCACAATGGAAAGTTACAGGTTCATATTCAAAGAACTGCAGACTGTTTGGGACGACATGAAGAGACACTGAACCTGAAACAAAGAAAAAAAATTCTTGTCAATTCACATAGATGTTAATATTACAAAGGTAAACAAAGTCATTTTTTTGTTCATAAAGGGCCAGTTCACCAAAATCTTGATGAAACAATTTATTCTATTTCCGTGTTTTCTTTAACATTTTGCCAAAATAAAATGGATCCTTCAAAATGTTTAATTATTAATATATATGAGCAACTAAAGGTACATACCAACTTTCTGATCAAGTGCATACAGCAGGATTAACACATTCATCGCTGGAGAGACAAAGGAAAACAGCTAAACATAACAGAGACAAGTTTACAGAATCTATATTTATCTTTAAGGTCAGCGTGTTGTTTATTAAATCTCATTACTCTTACAGAAAAACATAAAATGTCAGCTAAAAGCCTTTAAAGCCAAAAACACATTTTGAAAAAAGAGGCTCCTGCAATGAAACCTGTGAAACATCACAGATTTTGTTTTTACAGCCTTTTTAACTTCAAATAACCTCTTTATCATTTTGGCTTCATCGCAGAGACAAGAAATGGGGACAGAGTCAGTACTCACAAAGTCTGATGCGGAGAGATGTGACCTCCATGTTGTCTCACTGCAGTCTGAACATCTGACTGAAATGTAATGAGGGCGAGGACGGGTTTCTTCCTGTGGCTTGCTTCTGCTGTTGATGCAAAAGTAATTTTGTGCTTTAGATCTAAAACCTTCTCTCAGACACAGAGCTGCTGTCCTGGTAGAAAATAGCCTCAGAGGTTAAGTTAAGTCTCAGTGGATAATGCCAAAGAAGAAACGCAGACTTATTTAGGAGAAGGACATCTGGTCAAAATATAGATACAAATACAATTTAAAACAAATATAGTTACAGCCATGCTAACAGCTCCGGGAGGACGTGCTTAGGCACAGTGATGCTAAATGCTAATGTCTGCTTGCTTAAAATTACAAAACATGGTGGAGTTAAACATACAATGTTCACCATTTCCACCATCATTGCATTCTAACATGTGCTATTTAACACAAAACCCAAAGTAGAGCTGAGGCTGATGGGAAATTCATTATTTGTTGCGCTATTTCAGTAAAAAATAACATTTATCCACCTAATGTTGCTCCTAAACTGAACTAACAGACAACTCTTCAACTTTTCCTCCCATAGTGTTTCCAAGTGGTGTTATTGTTGGTGCTGATGGCTGCTGTTCTCTTTCCTCTGACAACTACCAACAACACAAGACACAGACAAGTTCACCTTGTTCATGTGAAGGTCAACAGATTTATTCTTATTGTCTTCGGTGTCAGCCTATTTAGATTGCCTGTCAGCTAGTAACATTAGTCTGTGGCTAGCTAATGGCAAGAAAGGCCTCTACAAATCAAAAGACAAGTTAATTCAGGTAGTTTCCTCAATGAAACTTAAATTTAGCAGCCTGGTCTTATGACCTGGCTCAAAAGGCCACAACAAAAGGGAGACACCACATTAAACGTTTAACAAAGTATGTTTATTAAACTCAAAATAAGCCAAATTTTGCCGTGTTAATCATCCCTCTTCACCTTCTTTACCTCCATCAGTGAGTCTCATTTATTTTTCCACAGTTTCCACAGTTACTCTAATTCTCCACCATTCACTATTTCTCCCACAGCTGGATAGCTACTGGTAGCTGCCAGCAAAAATCTATCCTCTTTTAGTTGTGCAGTGGTTGACGCACTTCCTTTGTGCCGGAGACTGTCTCTTGCTACTTTTAATATTCATCCTCTGGAAACCATGAATGTATGTACACAATTATATGCCAATTCATCTAGTAGATGTTAAAGGGTAACTTTAGTATTTTAAGTGCACTTGTTTTTGACAGGCTTCGGTTGTAAATATTAGTGCCTGACAATAGTGTGGAAAGAATCCCCATGACACCTATTTAGATATACCAAGCGATGATCACTCACTATATTGCTCTTGTACTCCCTTGTCAAAAACAGTAATTTTACCTTGCAGAACACAGGAGTTGCTAGTCTCCTGCTTGGTTCTTAGTCACACTGTTTTAAAAGGGTTAAAAACTCCAAAGTCACAAAATAACTCAAACTAACCAACAAAGGCAGCAGCAGACCAGAGAAGTTAATTTCAATTTATTTATTTAACTATTTTACAGAATAATTAAATTCTAACCTGCTAAAAGTCAGCAAATGATCATGAGAATTTATTATCTATAACAAAGGCGTTTTTGAAATAACGATGGCTGCTGTGATGCCAGCACAGCAGCCTCCTGACAGAGAGCTGCAGCGGGAAAGAGAGAGAACCGAGGAAATACAGTATGAAAAATGTTAATAGAAAATAAAGAGATGAGACGTCTCAGGTAAGAGTGAGAGAGGAAAAGAGAGACAGTGACAGAGAGCTTATGTGTTTGTGTCCGTAACAGAGGGAGGGAGAGAGGCAGCCTGTGAGAGAGAGAGAGAGAGAACATAATAGTAGCTTACAATTACATTTACAGTTTTCCAGAAGTTAAGTTGTAAAGCTGCTACTTATTTATTTTAATTGACAGCTGATTTCAAAAGTGCAGTGCTTATCACACGTGATTCCACAGGTTCCCATAAATACATGTCGACATGATCAGCACTGTATCATGATTTCCTTTTTTTTCTTTTCCTTTCTTTATACAGTCCCCTGCAAAAGTATTGGAACGGCAAATTCCTTTGTTTTTGTTGTTCACTGATTGGGTTTAAGATAAAAAAAAAATTGAGTATGAAACAAGAGTTCAGAATTTCAGTTCTTATTTCCCGGTATTCGCATTTAGATGTGTGAAACAACTCAGGACATACCACCCTTTGTTTGAACCCACCCACATGTGACTGACAGATGCTTATTGTTGACCATTTAGGTTGATTATTCAAACATTAAATAGCTCTGCATGACTAGTCTAAGTTTTCATCCTTGGTTCAAACCTATAAAGACTGCATTTCCTGTTGTCTCATAATCATCTTTTGATCTTAAACCCAAATGTCTTCAGTGAAAAACAAAAACAAAGGAATTTGCCGTTCCAATACTTTTGCAGGGGACTGTAGTTCTCTCTCTCTCTCTCTCTCTCTCTCTCTCACACACACAGACACATTTGATCAGTTGTACGCTACCCCCTGCAGTACATCATTCATAGTATGTAAAAAAGAAAGACAATAATACTAAATATACAATATACAGTAATATTGTTATTACAGATATTTCAATAAAACATGTTACAGTAAGACCAGTGGTTCTCAAACTTGGTGGCAGACCTTCCTGGTGGGACGTAGAGCAACTTCAGGGGGGTTGTGGATGTTGAGCAAACTTAAAGTTGCATGAACATGATTTATAGGCTTCTGAAGGGGGTTTGACAGAGAAAGTTTGAGAACAACTGAGTTAGACCTCTTTTTATATTCAAATATTACAACACAACAACATCATGATACAAAAATAATTGTTTTAATATGTTTTTAGGTCAATAATACAAGCAGAAGGTGAGCCATGCATGATGCATTATGAGGTGAATTTTAATAATTGCGTGACACATTTATCATGTGTCCACAAACAACAACAGAGTCTATTCATAGAGGTGTAGAGATGTTGTGGTTACAAAGTGTTTGTCCGCGTTACTCAAAGTAGAAGCTGTGGTTTGTAGACTGTCTTCATGTGACTTGTGAGAATCTTCATGCCTCGATGCAGTCGCAGCACATTGAACATCTGCTTCTGGACCCTTAGAAACATGAATTAATAAAATGAAATACATCTTAGAGAAACAGGAGATACAATTACAAGCATTCTATCAAAAAACTGTTAATTACATGTTACATGTATAGACGTTTATTTACCTTTTTTAAATTGAGCTTTTAGTGAATCAAAACTACAATATGATGAATATATAAATGGGACACCAGAACAAATTATATATATATATATATATATATATATATATATATATATAGTAATTATGGAAATTGTTGATTACCTCTGAACTTCCCACAGTGCAGTGCTCCCAGCAACAGCAGCAGCATTGTCATCGGCACAATGGGAACAATGTTTCTTAGGATGGGGAACAAATAATCTGAGAATGGATGAGTCTCTGAAGTGCTGTGAAGTGCTGCAATTACAAAAGAAATTCTTATTTCATGACAATACAGTGGTGACTCAATGTGTTTTTTAGATTTTAGAAAATTTAAAAAAATAATATATATATATATATATACACTGTGATGTATACAGGAATAAACTGTGGTAATAAATACATGAATGGCTATGTAAAAGTAAAAATAATATACTACAAGAAAAGTCCAGCAGTTAAAATCTTACTTAAGGAAAAGTCACTCTTAAATATAAGATAAAAATATGTTACAAAAGGTACAACTAGGTTATAAATACTTTAAGACAAACACATTCCATTAATGCTGCTGAGCATCACACATTCAAGGTTAAAACAAAATATAACTGTAATATGCTGCAACCCTTCGGTGTCTCACCTCTGACAGTCAGCTGGCTCTCTGGTGATTCTCCAGCTCCAGAGATGCTGCACTTGTAGAGTCCTTCATCAGACGTGGAAACACTATGGATGGTCATGTTTACTGTGGAACTGGTCCTGATGAAGAGGCCATCTTTATAGAAATCAGCAGTGTGGTTGGAGGATGTTGTCTTGTTTCTGCAGCTCAGAGTGGCAGGATCTCCCTCCATCAAAGGAAGGACGGGACTCTCCAGGATCACAGAACCAGCTGGTCAACAAGTATTTTATATTTATTCAGTATAAAACATGAGTTAGGACTGATTTTTCTGTTTCAATGTAAACATACCAGTGACAGCGACGTTTACAGAGTTACTTCTCTCTCCCCCTCCAGCCTCACACCAGTACTCTCCACTGTCATCTGGAAAAGCACCTCTAATTGTGCAGGATGACTCAGTTGACACTCCCCACTTAGAAAAACCACAAATCGCAATTTCTGATTTGATCTTCCTTAAAATATTCCAACTAGTCGAGCCATTGAAGCCTGTACATTTAAAAGAGAGAGACTCATATTCAAAGACTTGCAGTCTGGTTGGAATGATCCAAAAATCTGCATCTGAAACAGAAAAGATCCCTGAGAAAAATACACAATAGCCATTGAATTAATCAAACACTACTGAAATAAAGTAATCTTTACACTGTTGTGTTTTTGTATCATCTTTACTTACCAACTTTCTGAGCATGTGCAGCCAGCTGCATGAACATCAGATTCATCACTGTTGGGACACAGGACAAGAGCTAAACACCACACAGATACTTCTGCAGCACTTTTATGCTTTGATGATTTTTGTCTTTTTGATCACACATGATCATTGCAAGGACACTGAGAAGTAAAGTGTCAGATGTATGATCTAAAATGGAGTAATTGGTGAAGAGTTGGTAAAGTACGAGTTACAGCTCAAAGTTTGTAAAGTCATAAACACACATTCCTGTGTGTCACCAAGACGTTCCTCTACATTTAACCTGTGAAACAGAATATAATGTATCTTCATTCATTATGTTTTACCTAAAATTATACATCATACATTTTTTGTAAATATCACAGGAAATAGAGACAAAGTCAGTACTCACACATTCTGATGCAGAGAGCTGTGACCTTCATGTTGTCTTGCTGCTCACGTCTCTTCCTGTGTGGCTTACTTCTGCTGTTGATGCAACACTAATTTTGAGCTTTAGATCTAAAGCCTTGTCTCAGAGACAGAGCTGCTCTCTTGGCACAAATAGCCTCAGTGGTTAAGCAAAATATAATGGGTGGAGCCAAAGAACAATGGCAGGCTTTTGAGAAGGCCCTCTGGTCAATATATAGATACAAATATAAACTGAAATGACTAGAACGACATTTTCTAGGTGCCAGCGAGTCTTGTGGCGCTGCCGAGGCTCTGTGAAGCTTTGCTGAGGCACAGCGGTGCTTTGCGCTAAATGCTATTGTCTGTCGATGCTAACATGTTGATGTCAAACAGTTATAATGTTTGCTATGTTCACAATCTTAGTATGCTCAGAAATGCTAATTGGCACTGAACCCAAAGTACAGCTCGAGTACATTATTAGTTATCAAGATATTTCAATAATAACCTAAAATGTTGACTTCATGTTGTTGCTAGAGGGAAAGTGAAGATAATAATAATTATTGTCAGTGAACCATAGATTGTGATATTTTTCTGTCAATCCATTTGGTAGATAGTGAGATTCAGTCTGGACCAATGTGTTGGACCAACAATCCAAACCCTGATGCCATGCCCTTGCATTCTTGATTCTGATTGGCTCGTAGATGTAGATTAACTTGGTGTTTGCAGTTCACCAGTTTTAAACTCAAAGCTTAGCTAAAGAACTGGGAGGTAGAGGCTTATTTGCATTACCAGGAACAACAGAAAAGATAAACATATACTTAATATGGTCATACTTCCTGTGTAGCTGGACATAATACAAAAAAGGTTGAGGGTTTTTTGTTGTTTCTACAATGTAGAGAGACCCCCTTCCATCCCAAGACGAGCAGGACTCTCATAACAACATAAAAATATTTTATGAAAATTTTATGTATATCATTGTGTAGTCATTTTCATTGGAAAATCAGTTTTTAATAAACCTCAAAAACAAACTGAAATTGATCTGATAAATAGGACTTAATATATGTATATATACATACATAGTCTCCTTCCATTCGGTACTCTTCATTCATATGCTGGCATGTGTATTGGCTAGACGACAGAAAAGAGTACCATCAGCTTGTGAGAAGTTGTTTGTTATGTTACTGGTGGTGTGACTGTTCCTTGTATCATTTAAAGCTGAAAATACAACTATGTAATCACATATAGCCAAACCATGGAACACAGGAACAGGACCCAATTGCAGACAATGGAGGCAGAGCAGATGTAGTTCAATGATTTAAGTAAAAAAAGAAGGAAATCAGGAGCAAAGACTTAAACAGGCAGAGATAATAAACAATAATAACAGGAAAACAGTCCAACACAAGGAAACCAATCCAAAGTCTGATGTTCAAAATCCAAAGCGCAAAAAACAGGAAAGTAACACTAGGAAAAATGGCTGAACATGGGTCAAAAGACATCAGTGAACTAGCACAGAGTGGGGCAAACAGACCAACTAAATACCCTAATGAGGATGAGATAATGAGACAAAAAAGTGGACAGAAACGAGAGGAAACAAAGTTAAGAAACAAAGTTAAAAAGAAAATCAAACACAAAGACAGGGAGTTAACTACACCAAACATAAGTGAAAGGGGAAAGAATGAAAAACACAGTGACAGGAAGTGATTTACACAGTGACACAAGAGGAAGGCAACTTTTTTGTTGTAATATTTAAATTTAGCATTTTTAAAGGTGATGTGGAACCTTTTTAATTTATAGATGTCCATACTGTGGATCATAACACAATAATTTTTACATAATGACGCAATGGCATTTATTAGTCGTTTCATTCACTGACAAGGTCTTGTGTTGACAGTATTTTTATATTCTGACTTCTTGATAATGTGTTGATGATTTACAACATTAATATTCAAACCAACTTTTGAGTTAATATTAACATTTGACACACAGTGTGATCAAGGAGGCCAAAGTGAGTCTCTCCTCTTGTAAACAGTGTCTTCCGATGGGTGAAGAGACAGAGGGTCAATGTGGTTTAAATGCAATAAACTGGTGGATCTTAAAATAGACATTGATGCTGTGAGATAGCTGAAGTTCTCTCACCATAATGGCAATGATGACGAATCATGTCTATCAGCTTCATAACAAGTCCCACATTGTTACGAATAAAGACTCAACACATTTACTATCTTTACAAATATACATAACTGCAGTATTATAACTGTTCATTCAACATATTTGTTATAAGCACAGCAATTTGTCATTATCTTATGTCATGATCATACAAAACTATGAAAGTGCTTTAAAATGCATACAATTTGAAAAAATTCTTGCATAGAGAAATTTTTTATATATTACGAAATGTCCGCAGTCATTAAAGGCTGCTGCGTTCATTTAACAGATGTACGTGTTGCACACACTGCAGAGCTTTAAATAGTCTCTCCTCCCTCCTTCAGTCAGGCTTCTCTGCTCTCGGTATCCTGCAACACAAACAACATACAAAGATTATAGTTTTAAGATTGTTAAAATATTAACTCTCATGTTTATTGTAATGTATCTGAACTGTGGCTTAAACATATAGTTAAAGATCAATTAAGATGCATACAGCCCCCTATATGTGACATAACCCATTCTCTCAACTCAGTGTTACCCTCAGTCTTACGTCATTGATTGCATGATAGAAGTGATCCTCTTCTGTCAGTGGGTTGGTACCTGCAGAAATAACTGGTGTCGCTAAGAAGCCCGGAGCTCCTGGATCTATTTTGGAGACAGATTAAACAGTTAATTCTTTATTTACCTAAAAGCTGAACATAGTGGTAGCCAGGTTCAAATAATTATTTCCCAACAGGGGTTTAAATGCTGTTTCAAAGCATTCTCCATGCTGCCAGGAAGACAACTCTGGTTGGGAAATTTATGCATTCTAAAAATCCTGTCATCAGATATAAAATATTATTTAACTGTATTATG
Organism: Micropterus dolomieu; assembly: GCF_021292245.1. NCBI lineage: Eukaryota > Metazoa > Chordata > Actinopteri > Centrarchiformes > Centrarchidae > Micropterus > Micropterus dolomieu. Next base: position 11,310 of record NW_025737673.1, read on the forward strand.
GACTTGAAAAGGCTAACGTTGTGTTTTAGGTTTATTAGCTTCCTATAGCACATGTTAGTCAATTGCCATCCCAGAGGCCACACTTTTTCCCCCCAGCAAAGCAGTAGTCAAACACACATTTTATTCCTCCCCCAGGCGTAAGGTGTGGTAAACATGTATAAGCAAGGATTCATCTTCATCTGACAGAGAGAAAATGTCGGCGAGCCAGAGACATACATAAATTCATTACTGAACAATTATTTGAAAACTGTCCAGTTATATCTGTTGTGCTCTGCTGCTTACATGTGGAGTACCAAAGGGTGCAATTATTGGCCCATTTCTTTTTCTATGAAATACTTTTTTCCCACCAGAGCACTGCGCTCCCAGAATGCAGGGTTACTTGTGGTTCCTAGAGTCTCCAAAAGTAGACTAGGAGCCAGAGCGTTCAGCTATCAAGCTCCTCTCCTGTGGAACCAGGTTCCAGTTTGGGTTCAGGAGGCAGACACCATCTCCACATTTAAGAGTAGGCTTAAGACTTTCCTCTTTGATAAAGCTTATAGTTAGGGCTGGCTCAATTGAGTCCTGAACCATCCCTTAGTTATGCTGCTATAGGCCTAGACTGCCGGGGGATTTCCTATGATGCACTGAGCTCCTCTCTCCTATACTTTCTCTCCCTCTGTATGCAACCTCATCCCATTATTGCATGTTACTAACACAACTTCTCCCCTTTCTGGTAGTCTTGTGCTTTCTCGTCCCTCTCCTCTCTCCTCCTACCACTTCCTGCAGGTTTTCTGGCTCTGGAGCTGTGGAGTCTGGATCTGTGGCTGCGGGTCACCTGCTGCCCCCGTGTTCCTGCTCAACACCCTCTGCTGCAACAACTATTGTTACTAGTCCTATTATTATTGTTATTATAATCATTAACATTACGACTGTTACCATTAACACTACTATAACTATATCTGTACCATTTTTCATTTAGTCTATATTAACATCACCTTTACTGTCTGTACCTCTGTGTGTGTATATTGTGGAGGCTGCCTCCCTCCCCTCTCTCTCTCCTTCCATCCCTCTGTTTTTCTCTCTGTTCCTCTCCTGCCCTCTCCCACTCTCTCTCTCTCTCTCTCTCTCTCTCTCCCTCTCTCTCTCTCTCTCTCTCCTTCACCCCAACCGGTCGAGGCAGATGGCCGCCCGCCCTGAGCCATGGCTCTGCTCGAGGTTTCTGCCTCTTAAAAGGAAGTTTTTCCTTGCCTCTGTCGCCTAGTGCTTGCTCTTGGTGGGAACTGTTGGGCTTCTGTAAATATCATCACAGAGTACGGTCTAGACCTGCTCTTTTATGAAAAGCGCTGTGAGATAACTGTTGTTGTGATTTGGCGCTATATAAATAAAACTGAATTGAAATTGAAAAATGTGGGATCACTATAACTAGGAACCACAGTTTCCACAAATATCCCTTCACTCGATTTGGATGGTCTGTATTCAGGACAGCAAAGGCAGTGAAAGTCACATCAAGCGTATTCTGAAGCAGGCCCATTAAATACGTAGTATTTAAACCCATGTCAACAGACTCCGAAATTTGTTCAACCAGTACAGCAATAATTGCCTTCTCAGCTGCAGTAGTTGCAATGCTTGTATAGCACAACAGGCTGTAAGGCACCACGGTTTCTGTTGAAAAAAACGTTTTGCTACGTTTTTTCAGCGCTGACCTCGCCCCTGGTAACATACTTCAGGTCTTGGGCAATCAGAAGACAGTGGAGGACACAGGAGGGTCAAAAGTAACACGCAGGAGAGTCTAAAGTAACACACATGAATGTTGAAGGAGGATAACACACAGGAGAGTTGAAAGTAACACACAATATGGTCAAAAGTAACACAAAGGAGTATTGAAAGTAAGGAGGGTTGAAAATAAAACACTGGAGGGTTAAAATGTAACACACAGGAGGGGTTAAAGTAACACACAGGAGGGTCGACAATAACAAGCAGGAGGGTCTACAGTCACACACAGGAGGGTTGAAGGAGAGTAACACAGGAGGGTTTAAGGAAACATGCTGGAGGGTCAAAAGTAACACACAGGAGGGTTTAAAGTAACACACTCCTGTAACACAAAAGAGGGTCGAAAGTAACACGCAGGAGGGTTGAAAGTAACACACAGGAGGTTTGAAGGAGAGTAACACACAGGAGGGTTAAAGGTACCATACAGGATAGAAGGATAGTCTAAAGTAACAATCAGGATGGTCTAAAGTAACACACAGGAGGGTCAAAAGTAACACAAAAGAGGGTCAAAAGCAATATGCAGGAGTGTTGAAAGTAAGGAGGGTTAAAATTTACACACAGGAGGGTTGAAAGTAACACAAAAGAGGGTCAAAAGTAATATGCAGGAGTGTTGAAAGTAAGGAGGGTTAAAATTTACACACAGGAGGGTTGAAAGTAAAACACAGGGGTCGAAAGTAACATGCAGGAGTTTCAAAAGTAACACACAGGACGGCTTAAAGTAACACACTCCTGTAACTCACAGAAGGGTCAAACGTAACACGGTCCTGTAACACAAACGAGGGTTGAAAGTAACCCACAGGAGGGTCAAAAGTAAAACACAGGAGTGTTGAAAGTAAGGAGGATTAAAATTTACACACTGGAGGGTTGAAAGTAACAAACATGGGTCGAAAGTAACACACAGGATGGTCGAAAATAACATGTAGGAGGGTCTAAAGTAACACACAGGAGCGTGTAAAAAGGGTAACACACAGGAGGGTGAAAGGAGGGTAACACACAGGAGGGTTGAAGGAGGGTAACACACAGGAGGGTTTAAGGGAACAATCAGGAGGGTCAGAAGTAACACGCAGGAGGGTTGAAAATAACACACATGAGGGTTGAAAGTAACACACGGGAGTGTTGAAAGTTAGGAGGATTAAAACTTACACACAGGAGGGTCAAAAGTAACACACAGGAGGGGTTAAAGTAAAACACAGGAGGATTGAAGGAGGATAAAACACAGGAGGGTTAAAAGTAACACACTGGAGGGTCAAAAATAACATACATGAGGGTTGAAAGTAACACACGGGAGTGTTGAAAGTTAGGAGGATTAAAACTTACACACAGGAGGGTCAAAAGTAACACGCAGGAGTGTTGAAAGTAAAGAGGTTTAAAATTTACACACTGGAGGGTTGAAAGTAACACACAGGGGTCGAAAGTAACATGCAGGAGGTTCAAAAGTAACACACAGGAGGTTGTAAATAGGGTAACATACAGGAGGGTTAAAATAACACACTGGAGGATTGAAAATAACACACATGAGGGTTGAAAGTAACACACGGGAGTGTTGAAAGTTAGGAGGATTAAAACTTACACACAGGAGGGTTAAAAGTAACACACAGGAGGGGTTAAAGTAACACACGGGAGGGTTGAAGGAGAGCAAAACAGGGGAGGGTTTAAAGTAACACACTCCTGTAACACAAAAGAGGGTCAAAAGTAACACGCAGGAATGTTGAAAGTAAGGAGGGTTAAAATTTACACACAGGAGGGTCAAAAGTAACACACAGGACGATCGAAAATAACTTGCAGGAGGGTCAAAAGTAACACACAGGAGGACTGAAGGAGGATAAAACAAAGGAGGGTTAAATGTAACACACAGGAGGGTCGACAATAACAAGCAGGAGGGTCTACAGTAACACACAGGAGGGTTGAAGGAGAGTAACACAGGAGGGTTTAAGGTAACATGCTGGAGGGTCAAAAGTAACACACAGGAGGGTTTAAAGTAACACACTCCTGTAACACAAAAGAGGGTCGAAAGTAACACGCAGGAGGGTTGAAAGTAACACACTCCTGTAACACAAAAGAGGGTCGAAAGTAACACGCAGGAGGGTCGAAATTAACACACAGGAGGTTTGAAGGAGGGTAACACACAGGAGGGTTGAAAATAACACACATGAGGGTTGAAAGTAACACACGGGAGTGTTGAAAGTTAGGAGGATTAAAACTTACACACAGGAGGGTCAAAAGTAACACACAGGAGGGGTTAAAGTAACACACTCCTGTAACACACAGGAGGGTCAAAAGTAAGACAGTCCTGTGAAAAAAAAGACGGTCGAAAGCAACCCACAGGAGGGTCTAAAGTAACACACAGGAGGGTTGAAGGAGAGCAAAACACAGGAGGGTTTAAAGTAACACACTCCTGTAACACAAAAGAGGGTCGAAAGTAACACGCAGGAATGTTGAAAGTAAGGAGGGTTAAAACTTACACACTGGAGGGTCTAAAGTAACACACAGGAGGGTTGAAGAAGAGTAACACACAGGAGGGTCAAAAGTAACACACAGGACGATCGAAAATAACTTGCAGGAGGGTCTAAAGTAACACACAGGAGGATTAAAGGAGGATAAAACAAAGGAGGGTTAAAATGTAACACACAGGAGGGTTTAAAGTAACACACAGGAGGGTCGACAATAACAAGCAGGAGGGTCTACAGTAACACACAGGAGGGTTGAAGGAGAGTAACACAGGAGGGTTTAAGGTAACATGCTGGAGGGTCAAAAGTAACACGCAGGAGGGTTGAAAGTAACACACAGGAGGTTTGAAGGAGGGTAACACACAGGAGGGTTAAAGGTACCATACAGGATAGAAGGATAGTCTAAAGTAACAATCAGGATGGTCTAAAGTAACACACAGGAGGGTCAAAAGTAACACAAAAGAGGGTCAAAAGCAATATGCAGGAGTGTTCAAAGTAAGGAGGGTTAAAAGTTACACACAGGAGGGTCAAAAGTAACACACAGGAGTGTTGAAAGTAAGGAGGAGTAACACACTCCTGTAACTCACAGAAGGGTCAAACGTAACACAGTCCTGTAACACAAACGAGGGTTGAAAGTAACCCACAGGAGGGTCAAAAGTAACACACAGGAGTGTTGAAAGTAAGGAGGATTAAAATTTACACACTGGAGGGTTGAAAGTAACACACATGGGTTGAAAGTAACACACAGGAGGGTTGACGGATGGTAACACACAGGAGGGTTGAAGCAGAGTAACACACAGGAGGGTCTAAAGTAACACACAGGACGGTCGAAAATAACATGTAGGAGGGTCTAAAGTAACACACAGGAGCGTGTAAAAAGGGTAACACACAGGAGGGTGAAAGGAGGGTAACACACAGGAGGGTTGAAGGAGGGAAACACACAGGAGGGTTTAAGGTTACAATCAGGAGGGTCAGAAGTAACACGCAGGAGGGTCTAAAGTAACACAAAGGAGGGTCTAAAGTAAAACACAGGAGGGTTAAAAGTAACACACAGGAGGGTCAAAAATAACACACAGGAGGGTTGAAAATAACACACATGAGGGTTGAAAGTAACACACGGGAGTTTTGAAAGTTAGGAGGATTAAAACTTACACACAGGAGGGTCAAAAGTAACACACAGGAGGGGTTAAAGTAACACACTCCTGTAACACACAGGAGTGTCAAAAGTAACACAGTCCTGTAACACAAAAGAGTGTCGAAAGTAACCCACAGGAGGGTCTAAAGTAACACACAGGAGGGTGTAAAGAGGGTAACATACAGAAAGGTTAAAAGTAACACACAGGAGGGTTTAAAGTAACACACTGGAGCTCTTTCCCATTTTCAATGTGTTCCTTGTGTTTTAGCTGTTTTGAGGTAACACTGCTGCTCATCTTTCTGCCACTCCGGTACCGTAAATCCGTTCTGTGACATCATGTGCACACCCTCTATTTAACAGCCCTGGGTCAAAGGAAACACGCAGGAGGGTCAAAAGTAACATGCTGGAGTGTCAAAAGTAAAACACAGGAGGGTTAAAAGTAACACACAGGAGGGTCAAAAATAACACACAGGAGGGTTGAAAATAACACACATGAGGGTTGAAAGTAACACACGGGAGTTTTGAAAGTTAGGAGGATTAAAACTTACACACAGGAGGGTCAAAAGTAACACACAGGAGGGGTTAAAGTAACACACTCCTGTAACACACAGGAGTGTCAAAAGTAACACAGTCCTGTAACACAAAAGAGTGTCGAAAGTAACCCACAGGAGGGTCTAAAGTAACACACAGGAGGGTGTAAAGGGGGTAACATACAGAAAGGTTAAAAGTAACACACAGGAGGGTTTAAAGTAACACACTCCTGTAACACAAAAGAGGGTCGAAAGTAACACGTAGGAGTGCTGAAAGTAAGGAGGGTTAAAATTTACACACTGGAGGGTCTAAAGTAACACACAGGAGGGTTGAAGCAGAGTAACACACAGGAGGGTCAAAAGTAACACACAGGACGATCGAAAATAACTTGCAGGAGGGTCTAAAGTAACACACAGGAGGGTTGAAGGAGGATAAAAAAAAGGAGGGTTAAACGTAACACACAGGCGTGTTGAAAGTAAAACACAGGAGTGTTGAAAGAAACTTTGAAGGAGGATAAAACACAGGAGGGTTAAAAGTAACACACTGGAGGGTCAAAAATAACACACATGACAGTTGAAAGTAACACATGGGAGTGTTGAAAGTTAGAAGGATTAAAACTTACACACAGGAGGGTCAAAAGTAACACGCAGGAGTGTTGAAAGTAAGGAGGGGTAAAAATTTACACACTGGAGGGTTGAAAGTAACACACAGGGGTCGAAAGTAACATGCAGAAGGTTCAAAAGTAACCCACAGGACGGTCTTAAGTAACACACGGGAGGGTTGAAGGAGAGCAAAACACAGGAGGGTTTAAAGTAACACACACCTGTAACACAAAAGAGGGTCGAAAGTAATACGCAGGAATGTTGAAATTAAGGAGGGTTAAAATTTACACACTGGAGGGTCTAAAGTAACACACAGGAGGGTTGAAGAAGAGTAACACGCAGGAGGGTCAAAAGTAACACACAGGACGATCGAAAATAACTTGCAGGAGGGTCTAAAGTAACACACAGGAGGATTGAAGGAGGATAAAACAAAGGAGGGTTAAATGTAACACACAGGCGTGTTGAAAGTAAAACACAGGAGTGTTGAAAGAAACTTTGAAGGAGGATAAAACACAGGAGGGTTAAAAGTAACACACTGGAGGGTCAAAAATAACACACAGGAGGGTTGAAAATAAAACACATGAGGGTTGAAAGTAACACACGGGAGTGTTGAAAGTTAGGAGGATTAAAACTTACACACAGGAGGGTCAAAAGTAACACACAGGAGGGGTTAAAGTAACACACTCCTGTAACACACAGGAGTGTTAAAAGTAACCCACAGGAGGGTTGAAAGTAACACATAATCTTACAGTTAATATCTTCTGATAAACCATGACTAAAGCTGGCTACATAAAATAGCACTATTAACAAGATTCATGAGAGGACAGCTAAGGAGTTACAATGTAAACAAATGCAGTAATTTCATCAACTTACCAGGCAGCGTACTTCAGAAACACTGAAATGAACAGGACTCAGTGCTGGAACTATCCAGTGTTTGGAACTATCTGCTGCCCTGTGACGCGCGTTACTTTCGCATTCCAAAGTTCCAATAGAAGTCAATGGAAGTGTCATAACTCTCTTATAGAGGGTAGGCGTTGATGTCACTTCTACTTCCGGAACACGCTGGACAGAGTGGCAAAACATCTGTTACCATGGCTGCGTTTAGCAAACTTGAAGTAAAACAAGTGATTATTTGCTCAAATTAAAGGCAGTCGGACTCAACAGTGATCCTAACTGCTTACTAAAGAACCAGTGTTCCAGCTCTTTCCCATTTTCAATGTGTTGTTTGTGTTTTAGCTGTTTTGAGGTAACACTGCTGCTCATCTTTCTGCCACTCCGGTACCATAAATCCGTTCTGTGACATCATGCGCACACCCTCTATTTAAC
>NW_025737674.1:0-17373 GCF_021292245.1 Micropterus dolomieu
GTTTCAACTAGCTAACTGTATAAAGTAGTTTACAGTATATAAAGTAAACTAGCTAACTGTATAAAGTAGTTTCAACTAGCTAACTGTATAAAGTAGTTTACAGTATATAAAGTAAACTAGCTAACTGTATAAAGTAGTTTCAACTAGCTAACTGTATAAAGTAGTTTACAGTATATAAAGTAAACTAGCTAACTGTATAAAGTAGTTTCAACTAGCTAACTGTATAAAGTAGTTTACAGTATATAAAGTAAACTAGCTAACTGTATAAAGTAGTTTCAACTAGCTAACTGTATAAAGTAGTTTACAGTATATAAAGTAAACTAGCTAACTGTATAAAGTAGTTTCAACTAGCTAACTGTATAAAGTAGTTTCAACTAGCTAACTGTATAAAGTAGTTTCAACTAGCTAACTGTATAAAGTAGTTTACAGTATATAAAGTAAACTAGCTAACTCTATAAAGTAGTTTCAACTAGCTAACTGTATAAAGTAGTTTCAACTAGCTAACTGTATAAAGTAGTTTACAGTATATAAAGTAGTTAAACTCACTAAGAATTGAATCTAGCTAACCGTATATAAAGTAGTTCAAACTAGTTAATAGAATATAAAGTAGATCAAACTAGCTAACTGTATATAAAGTAGTTCAAACTAGCTAACTGTATATAAAGTAGATCAAACTAGCTAACTGTATATAAAGTAGTTCAAACTAGCAAATTAACTAGTTCAAACTAGTTAACAGTATAAAGTCAATCAAACTAGCTAACTGTATGTGAACTAGTTCAAACTAGCAAATTAACTAGTTCAAACTAGTTAACAGTATAAAGTCAATCAAACTAGCTAACCATATATAAAGCAGTTCAAACTAGCTAACTGTAACTTATATAAAGTAATTTAAACTAGCTAATTGTATATAAAGTAGGTTAACTAGCGTACTGTATATAAGGTAGGTCAATATAGCAAACTGTATAAAGTAGTTAAAACTAGCTAACTGTATATAAACTAGTTAACAGTATAAAGTAAATCATACTAGCTAACCATATAGAAAGCAGTTTAAACTAGCTAACTGTAACTTATATAAAGTAATTTAAACTAGCTAATTGTATATAAAGTAGGTTAACTAGTGGACTGTATATAAAGTAGTTCAAACTAGCTAACTGTAACTATATAAACTTATATAACAGTATATAAAGTAGATCAAACTAGATAACTGTATATAAAGTAGTTCAGATATACGTCATTTTAAAATATAACGTTACAGACAGAAATCATTTGTTGTTGTCATCAACAACTCACATGTGTGTTCTATCAATCCCAGGTGTTATCTTGTTAAAATGTGGAACGACTACAGTATAATTTCACTTTGAAGGAAAGGTGCGCATTGTTTCATTTGTCCCTACTGTGCGGGACGGATGAAACACAGGGGTGGGACTGAAGAAACACAACGATATACATAAAATAGTTTGTTATTCTTGTTTTTATTTAGAAAGCTTGACACTGCCCTTCTTAATACTTAATTGAAAACTCATTATGTCCTTTTTTTTTAATAAAAAATAGAAATATAAAAATTAAATATAACTTAGCTAGCTAACTAGAAAATCTAACAGCTAATGCACATTTGGATTAGATATTGGCAGCCTGTTTTCCTGGTCTACTGTGAAGACCCTGTTATTTGGCTGGTGAGCATCCTGGTGGTCCAGCCTGCAGCCTAGTGGACTCTGACCCCCTCCCGCCGTATTTAAATAAGGTAGAATGGCTGTCGGGACGATTGAAACACCTCTTTCAATCGTCCCGACAGTGACTCTTGGCGTTTAAACTTCACTAGCTTCTAAACTGTAAAACTTTGACATTTAAAACTTCATGTGTTAAAGTACTAACTAATCTTTTATCTGATCATGAGCATGGCACATGGAACAATAAACACAACTCATCATTCAAAAAAAAGATCGCTTGAGTGAATTTAGTTTCCGTGATTGACACGAAAGTGTGACGTATCCACCTGATTTTTCTCGGTTCTGTTACTGTGGACTGTATGTGCTGAGGTAGTTTGGCATATCAGACTTGTATGGGCTTCGAGAAAATCGCTGTGTTTCATTGGTCCCGCGTTTCAATCGTCCTGGCTCTCCACTACTTCTTCCACCAAGATACACACTCAATATTTGCAGCTATTTACCAAATTTCTCTAAGACAAAACTCTCTCTTTCTAAACTTCTCGGGTCTTTCTGTATTTTTTTTCAACACTGATCCCAGCTAACCCCCCTCACTGCATGATGTGTGTATAGACTTGTCACGAATACATAATATGTGTTTATTTTAGAGATTTTGGTCCTATTGTGTGCGCCTTTGCTAATTCATGTTGTGAATCTATCTGGGTGAAGAGGATTATGAAAGGATTTATTTTCTCTCTCTGTGCTATGTTCTTGTTCTCTTTTTGTTCGATTTGTATTTGTGGTATTTGTTCCCAAATATGCTTTGAGATAAAATGAGTCATTAAAATATAATCCTCCACAGAAACAAGTGGTCATGGTGACGTTCTAGCACACACTGTGGACTGCTCTCTCTGTTGCTCTTATAACCCTTTAATTGGATGAAATTTGCATCTCAGCTGAATAAAAGTCCACTGAGACACAACTCAAAACGCATAGAAACCCCTGTTTCTTTCTTTTTATACAGCATAACATGGCACACTGTGTGTTTTAAATATTAAAGTGAGTGGTTCATTTACAGATGCTGCCCAGAGCCGAAGCATGAATGACATTTCAGACACACCGAGCACAGACCAGGTAACTATGTTCATGCTTCATGTCTGTTCATGTGTGTTTGTAAGGCTGGAAATATTCTACATTTATATTTTATATTCTTATTTTCAACAACTGTGTCTCTCAGCTCCAAGCCCTTTGGTTCCTACTTGAAAACGTAAATGTTTTTAAAAAAACAAAATAACTCACAAATATAAAGTTTCATGTTTAAAAAGGCTCAGTAATTTCCTCAAACAGCTGTTCACTGTAGTTTCTATCAAACATTACTCAAATCGGATAAAGTAGTAGGCGGCTGCGACCCAAGACCTAGAGCAGGTCATCCACTAATCACTGTTTTGGCAGTTCATGTGTCCTTGGGCGAGGTCATTCCTCTTACATGGTCACTTGCTGGTGAATGAGAGGCTAATTGTAGCGCTTTGGATAAAAGCATCCTTCTACCATTTAGTGCATTTGTTGGGGACTATTTTCAGCGGCGGATGAATCCACATGTGGCGCTCTAGTGAGTATTTGTGGCAGCAGGACGGTGCATGTAGGACTCAGTGAGAATAAACTACAGTGTTTGTGTTCATGGTGATGTACGAACATGTGACCCAGTGCAGCAGTGAGGCTCACTGATGGGTTTTAATAGTTTCTGGACAACAATGGAGCTCTACGGCTCAGAGGAAGAAGAGATATCACACACAGGACTTGTTAGGAGATACGTTCACTGCTGGTTTTGTTTTGTTTTTTATGCGATTTATTCACAGTAAGAATAAAATGCACCTTTAAAGCATTCATTATGTCAAATGATGAAATCAGTTTATGGTTCATGAGAAATTAAGTTAATTTGTAGAAACATTTATACAACTTATGTATACATATTATACAAAAGCAACACCACTATTTTGTCATGGAAATATGTTGCCTTTACAGATAAAGGGTCAGTTCGCCCACATCTCATACTGTAGACATATTTTTCTACTTAATCCCTAGTGGTATGTAGTTTTGCAAATAGTTGTTAACTTCCCTTTAGAGGCCCTCAAACTGCGGGTGGTGGGGCCCTCAATATAGCAGTTCCTGCCAAAGTTAGAAAGGTTTTGTTTATTTCATATGAGAGATTTTTGTTTTTGACACAAACTTCCATTCACCAATCAGGATTTAGCAACAGCTGTGGAGTTGTTTGCTCATGTTTGGAACCCGAAACCGTCCAGTTTGAAGTTTTAATTTCTTAATTTTTAATACCTATGATGTTGTCAAAGAAAGTACAGTTTTTTTAAAGAATTTCAACAGAAAACAGAAAGAAATCAACATATTTTAAGTGTAGTATTGCACTTTTTAATAAACTAGTTTGGGTTAAGCTCCAAAAACACTGGGTCCTACATTTCCCAGGCAAGTTAACAGCATCTCTTCATTAAACCAATTAAATGCCCCACATCTCTCAGACTCCACATCCCCAGTTTGTATCATCAACCAACCTGATAACATCACTATGACATCATCAGGGTTATTTTTCTCAGACTTGACAAAGCTGCTCCATACATACAAGAAGTACGCGTTATGACGAGTAAACTGATGTGTAAAATAAAATATCTGCGGCTTGTACACAGTCAGTGCCTGCACGTACTGTAGAAACACAGTCACTGTCTGAGCTGTTGTTGATTTGTAATCAGCTATTCTCCTGTTGCCTGTGGGAAAATAACGCTGGATTATTTCAGTTCTGCTCACAGTTAACAGATGGCATATGTGACACATTCCCTCTCCATTTTTCAGGTTGTGTTTGTGTTTTGTGAAAGTTGAGCCTTGTTTTATGAGAAGGTGTACAGAGTCGTCAGAACTACTAAACCCCTCTAATCCACACAGTCTGCTAGCTGAGCTGCGACTTTGTGTTTGTGCATGTACCTGCATGGGTATTTGTACTTATGATTGTGCATTTGTGTGCAGAATTTTAAGCTTCTGTTGTTTCCCTGAGCTTAATTGTTTGAACCGCTCCCACCAAAAAAGTACGACAATGAAGTTACGGTTTCAGTCACTTGCTTTTTCTTGTGATTTGTATGTGAGGTTCTGTTTTGCTGTATACTGTATTAATTGTTAACCAGCAGCAGTAATTTGTGTGTGTTTGTGTTTGTAAATCGGATAAATATCTTTACAAGAACTTCAAAGGGAGCAGGAAAAGACGTCGTGCATGTGACCCCTGAGTCTGCTTTAATCATTTGTTCACAGAAGCTGGCATGGCACCTCCAGCTTTCTTTGATCCGACGGTTCTGACCCATATGCGCACTCACACACACTCATCATAACATGTAATGCCTACTGCCAGAGTATAAAACTACTAAACTTACGACAGTATAGCTGCAGGTGGAAACTAAAACTTAGAGCGAGTGAGTACTCGAGAGATTGAAATGTCTTGTTTACGGTTGCGTAGGACCAAGAGAGTGAAAGAGGACCGGTTGGTGAATTGACTCTGAAAGCGGCATTAACAGATTATGAAGAGATTTTAATTTAAGCACCCACCACTCCACAGCCACGTGCTTCCTTAGTGAGGAGGAGGAGGAGGAGGAGGAGAGTTACAACACAGTGTTGTGGGATTTTATACTGTATGTAATTCCAAAATTTCAATTGGATGTGTTTGTGCCCCTGATACTGTGGGAAACAAAGCCAGCCAACAGCTCTGCAGAGGTGGAGGAAGGTTCCAGGGCCTTTATCCTTTAAAATACTAACGGGGTGGCGGTGGAGCAGTGGATAAGACCGGGGTACGATTCCCACTGCGACACATCACCAGTGTGTCCCTGAGTGAGACACTTAACTCGTAGTGGCTCAAGAGGTGTGCGACCTCTGATCATTTGTAAGTCACTTTGGATAAAAGCGTCAGCTAATTGAAAGTAATACCACACTGTAAAAAGACTTCGCTACAAGTAAAAGATCTGCATTCAAAGTATGATCAGCTAAATGGCCCATTTCAGACATGTGTACAGTATGTTATATTACTGGATTACAATAATTGATTGATTGATTGATTTCTTTCTTTTGAACGTTTAAAAGAGAAATAAACAAAAACGTTTTCAGAGACACTTTTCTCTATACAGATTGTTTCTAGCCCCCAAACCTCTGCACAGTAATTTAAATACTGTAACACCAGTGAGCAAAACAAAATGTGGAGTGAGTTGTGATCCAAAATGTGCTTTGCGTTAGCCGGGACTGAAATAGCTCTAGACAGTTTGGTTTGGATATGTTATATGTGGGATTCCCACAGATCTTGTCGTCTATAATCACTCCAAGGGATTTATTTTAGTATACTCTTATTATGTTGACACCTTCTAACTGCATCTAAGCTTGATTGATTGTTTTACAATTGCCGAATATCATGGATTTATTTTGGCTCAAATTAATTATTACTTGATAACTTATTCATTACTTTAAGGTTGAAACTGGTAAATGTGGAACTCACTACTACTATATGTGTACTTCATCTGCTGGTAGCTTGTTAATTTCCCCCGTAGGGGTCAATAAAGTTTTATCTTAATCTTTAACATTAAATTATAATGTATTTTATTATATGTTGTTTTATTAATCTGAATCTGTAAAGTAACTATTAAGTTAAGCAAATAGTTGTCTTATTCTTCTATTATGCTTATATAACTTGCATTTGTTTATTCCATATTTATATATTCCTACATTTATTTATGTCAACTGTATGTTTGTCTACGTGTAGCACCTCATCACCAAAGCAAATTCCTCGTATGTGTAAAACACTACTTGGCAATAAAGCTCCTTCTGATTCTGATTCTGAAATTATAGTTATTAGAAGAAGACTAGAAGTATAAAATAGAAGATTGAAAGTACAAGTACCTCAAAATTGTAAGGACAGTACTTTCCACCACAACAAGAATGAGCAGAGAAATGGCGACTTAATGAGCTTTCAGACTAAAAACATGACTGTATTAAAAGAACACAAGGAGCTGCTTTGGAAGGCTATGTTGTTTCAGGTACCGGTGAGACAAAGAAATACGATCCAGGAAGTCCAGTTTTAGTAACAGAGCCACAAATTTGAAGGCAAATCAGATGTAAAAACACTGCACAATATTATATATTACAACGAAGGGTTTTACTTATTATTTTTCTTGAAAATTATTACAGCAGCAAGCATTTAATAATTTAAATTGCAAAAAATATAGCATTACAAATAATCCACCAGGAATGTGCTCTTGCACTATTTGATTGGCCAATGGATCAACTTGCTGGATGACGATGCATTGTGTTAAACTACTGAGCATCGCCGGACCATATCGGCACCTGCTGTTTGTCTGACTGAGGCTTAGTTTAGCACCATGAGCAAAAGTAGGAGATACAGTATGATATATGCAGTAAAAAGACTAGGCCATGCTGTGGGAACATGAACATGGCAATCCATCCAATAACTATTGAATCAACAACATGTGCCTCGCCAAAGTAAACTGGATTCATCCTCCGGGAACCATGAATGGTGGTACCAAATGTTGTGCCAGTCCATTTAGCAGATTTTGAGATATTTCACTGGATAAATGAAAAGGTTAAATGCAAGTGGATCTAGATGAAAAGTCAGGATTCATCCTCTGGGAACCTTGAATATTTGTACCTGATTTCATGATCAATCCATCCAGTATTTGTCAAGACATTTCACTCTGGAAGTGGTGGACCAAAATACTAACCATCCTTAAAAGGTTTAAGTGAAGAGAAGACGTTATGGGAGAAAGAAATTCTGTGCAGCTTAAAGAGGCGCTATGTTGTAGCTTTTGTCTAAAATCCTGTATGTCATTTTCAGCCAACCGCTGCAACTAAACACCACTTGATGTCACCAGCAGACACGATCTGATTATCCACCGGTACACAGTAAACGCCAGTTGATCATGGCACACATAAGCAGCTAGGAAATGTCCGCTGCTGTGCAACATGTGATTGTATACTCACCTGCTGCCTCCTTCTGTTTCCCCTCTCGTCCGCCAGCTGAAGAACAAGTTCATGAAAAAGATTCCTCGTGATGCCGAAGCCTCCAATGTCCTGATCGGTGAGGTGGATTTTCTGGACAAACCCTTCGTCTCTTTTGTACGTTTGGCTCAGGCCACGACTCTGGGAGGCCTCACCGAGGTCCCTGTGCCGACAAGGTGGGGGTGTCTCTCATGTCTCCCTGTAAATCTCTCTCTGGAGTGTGGGGGTTCTTGCATTAATAAGCCTCTGGACCTTCTGTTCTGACAGGTTTCTCTTCATCTTGCTGGGTCCTCCGGGCAAAAGCAAGTCCTACAATGAGATTGGCAGAGCTATCGCTACGCTCATGGTGGATGATGTAAGTGACTGCCACTGTCCCACACCGATAGGCCACACTCATTAACGCATTCAATGGATTACTTTGATTTGTATTTCTATGCCTTCCTGTCAGCTGTTCAGTGATGTTGCCTATAAAGCAAGGGACCGTGAAGACCTGATCGCAGGTGTCGATGAGTTTCTGGATGAGGTGATTGTCCTCCCACCAGGGGAATGGGACCCAAAGATACGTATCGAACCTCCCAAGAAGGTTCCATCAGCAGAAATGAGGCACGTACTTAATCACATTTAAACATGTAATAACTGAATTTGTTCGCCACTTGTTTGCAGTGGAAACAAGCAGTTACAGAGACTTTTAAACTTCTGTTGTTTCCCTGAGCTAAGCTGTTTGAACAGCTCCCCCAAAAAGTACGAAAATGATTTTACAGTGTCAGTCCCTTGCTTTTTCTTTTCTCCTCTCCTCCCATTGTTTTAATGGGTGGTGATGGTTCAGTGGATAAAACACATGCCTTTGGTGTGAGAGAGCCAGGTTCGAATCCACTTAAGCAAGACACTTAACCCCTAGTTGCTCCAGAGGCGTGCGACCTCTGACATATACAGCAATTGTAAGTCGCTATGGATGGAAATTAAATAGGGTGCTCTCTATGTCCATAAGCATGTGGCACAATACTCATTTTCCGTTTGAAAAGACAGTTGCAGATCAAATATGAGGATCAAATATGGAAGACAAGAGTCTGCTTGCACAAAAAAACTGCATCGTGTTGGGTGGATGGTAAAACATGGAAAAGGAGTGTTGAATAAAGATGGTTAAGTTGATTTCAGCTCTTAGTGTTTGTATGTGGGTGTTTCTATGGGAATATGGATATTTCAGATCAATTTGAGAAACGCCTGTGATCATGTTTCACATTTTATCGTATGTCATGTGGTACACAGGTAATGGTCTTGACCAGGGTCTCGTCCTCCTTTGGTCTTGGTGTTAACTTGGTCTCAACCCCTCAAATTCTTGGTCTTGTCTTGGTCTTGATACATCCTGGCTTGTCTGGAATTGTTCTTTGTTTGGGTGGTCTTGACTAGAGAACGCTGAGAGAACAGATTAACAGTGAGCTGAAAGGCACTTATAAAGCTCCAGAAAGTCAAGAGGAACTGCAGATTCAACTGATAATTCTCTGTAGGTTCATGATTCCGAGCTTTCACATCATTACATTGTCTTCCCATTCATGTCCACACGTCTCCAGACTACTTCTTGACAAGTACCTCAAGTAAGTCCTGTCCAACCCCTGACGGCTTGTTCTGTCTCCATGTGTGCCACAGAAAGTCAGTGCTGAACCTGAACGAGCTGGGTCAAATGAACGGCTCGGCCGGCGGGGCGGCTGGAGGAGAAGACGATGAGCTTCCAGCGCCACATGAGCTTGGAGAGGAGCTGAAATTCACTGGGAGGTATGAGAGGACCGGAGATCTGCGTTGCAGTTGCATCGTGGTTCCATCATAACAATGTGCTCATCTTTGTTTTGACAGGTTTGGAGGTGGATTGTGGCTGGACATCAAACGGAAGATCCCTTGGTATTGTAGTGATATCTACGATGGCTTCCATATCCAGTCTCTCTCTGCTGTGGTCTTCATCTACCTGGGCTGCATCACCAATGCCATCACCTTTGGCGGACTGCTAGGGGACGCTACCGACAATTACCAGGTCTTCATAAAGACTACAACTAGGGGTGTCACGAATTTGAAAATGAGCTTTCGATTTCGACCTTCTCTCCTGCATACTTGTGTGTGTGTATATATATATATATATATATATACACACACACACACACATATGTTAAACCATGTTAGGGCTGAAGTCCTACATTCAACTACCCCTTATAGTATGCATTTTTCTGTGACTGTGGAAAACATGATGGCATTGGGAGAAACCACTTCTGTTACAGCCCCCAGCAAGGCTAAAATAATCAAAGAGTCAAGGTGTTGCAAATAAAATATTAAGTTTATTAAACAAACTATGAAAAAAAATTGGATTAAAAATCCAAGCCAAATCAACCCCAAATACTCAAAACAAAGTCTGATGGGCTGCAAAAGAAAGGGAAGCCCTCCAGACCAGCCCACAAAGGGCCATAGGGTCTGGAGTCTCCCTGACCCCTAAACCTAAACCTAACCAAACAGACATTAATCCACGAAAACATGACTTCCAGAGTCATCAGAACAGTCAAATAACAAGAATCTACAAAAACACAGATCACAAACAAACTGCTGCGGCCGCAGCAGAAAGGCGTAGAAGAGTCCGAAACAAGGATCTCACCCCCTCTTTATTGACTCTTCCGTCAGTCAGACCAGACGTGATCCACCTGAGGGAAGAACAGAAGACATCATGACACTAAACAAGCCCGCTCCATCACATACTACAGTTCAGATAACCCACAAGGCCATGCTTCCTAAAACAGAGCTGGTGGCTTTGTACGTGTGAGGAAAGTCAATCTGTGGTTGTAAAGAACCCTTCTGCCCTCTGGTGACCCTTCTTATTGTTTTTATGTATAACAGCTTTTTCGACTGGTGAAATAAGTTATTGTTATTACTTTTACAATTAATTATTTATGTTTGACCGAATGGCCTTTTCGTGGTACACACAAAAAGTAGGGCTATATGATTGTATCACACTTGATACCATGAAGGCTATCTTTTCAAAGAAGACCGTTGTCAGGGCATAAAACAAGTGATATGTTGATCTTTGTCAATCAAGATTGGATAGTCTAATGATGCTAAAACCTGGGAACCACACTATTTTATTTGCTCTGGGAGATGCTGAAGAAAATGTTTAAATCAAAACTCCAATCGTTGATTTGGAGAATCGTGACACCCCTAACTACATAATGCACAAACCTAGAATATGTACACAGTTGACCTCACGTCTCTGTCTGTTCCTGATCTTTTCCAAAGGGCGTGATGGAGAGTTTCCTTGGCACTGCTTTAGCAGGGACAGTCTTTTGTCTGTTTGGTGGGCAACCTCTCATCATCCTCAGTTCAACTGGACCCATTCTCATCTTTGAGAAACTGCTTTATGAATTCAGCAAGTAAGACATGCACAAGAGAAAGCACCCAAATGTGAACTGCACAAATAACCAGATAGGTGATGTAAGCACTTGTCTCTCTTCACAGGAGCAATGATATAGACTACATGGAGCTGCGTCTGTGGATTGGCCTTCACTCTTGTCTGCAGTGTTTGCTGCTGGTGCTCTCAGACGCCAGCTACATTATCAAGTACATGACCCGCTTCACAGAGGAGGGTTTCTCCAGCCTCATCTCCTTCATATTCATCTCTGACGCCATTAAGAAGATGGTAGATAACATAACACTTTCACACAGACACAAGCTCAAGATCTACAAATTAACTGCACAGCACTTAACACAAGATAAAACTGGCTGTATTTCACAGGTTGGAGCTTGGAAGTATTACCCAATCAACCGTGGCTTCAAACCTGACTACATCACTGCCTATAAGTGCGAATGCATCGCACCAGACCAGGGTGAGCCGTCAAACTCTTGTTTTGTTGTTTTACATGTTCTGGAATAACTTTATTTAGAGATGGAGCTTGTTAGAGACATTTCCCACCATACTACTAGGAATAGTTAAAAAGTTTGGAAAATTTGCTTTGTGTGAGAGTGAGATGAGAAGATGGATATCAACCTCAAGTCTGTGCACTAAGGAGCTGGAGTCAGGACGTGATTAGCCTAGCTTAGCATAAAGACTGCTAGCCTGGCTTTGTAAAGTACAGAAGTACACCTCTAAAGCTCACTAATTAAAGAATGGTTTCTCGTTTGTTTGAGTCGTACCCCACCTGAAACTTAAAAATGACAGTTTGTGGTTTATAGTGATGTTACATGATTGGCGAACAACAGCCAGTTTGTTCTGCTGTGACGTTCTAGCTACAAAACAGCTGCAAAACCCCCGAAAACCACAAATTTTAGTTTTATATTCCTGTTTATGGAAACATTTAAATAATATTCTTTTTAATTAGTGAGCTTAAGAGGTGTTTTGATCCTAAGAATAAATGTTTTGTGTATTTTTGAATTTTGAACCCTGTAGCTTTGAAAGCTGTAGGCTAAGCTAGGCTAACCAATTTGTGACTCCAGGATTGGTTTTAATTTTCTCATTTCGAATAAGTGTCTCCCAAAATGTCAACCTGTTCTATTAATGACGTGACGTAATTTGAGATGAACAGCTACAGGATTTGTCAGTTTGATTAGATGCAAAAATGTTTGTTCTTTACTCTGTGATGATTTGTGTATCTTGTCTGTTTCTGCCTCATTTTTGGGATGCTGTCTGATGAAGTGAGTACGCACATGTCAACTCTGGTAGAGCATGTTTGAACAATGTTTAAGTGACTTAATTAGAAGAATACTCCACCAAAGATGTGCTTTTAGCAAACACTCGCAGTGAGTGTTTGCTCACTGCCTGTCTGAAAATCTGTAGGGCACTAAAAATGTCTAAAAGGTTTCAATGATCTTAAGTATTCCTTTAGAACATTAAATATCCTAACTAAGCAACAGTTAAATTTAAAGGTCAGCATCCTTAGTGACTGTTTATTAACAGGTTAAAAGACAGACCACACTAAGAGCGATAACTATAACAATAACTATAAATAAATAATATTTAAAATTGTACATGTAAATTAACAATAGAAACACTGACAGCAAATCAAAATAAATTTACCTTAGACATACCCCCCACAGTCTTTGGCGTTGGGGTCTCGTAGGGTCGTTACTGATGTCCTCTTTGAAGATTACCAGAATGCCATACAAAAGTATGAATAAAATGTTTCTTCAAACGACGACATCTCTCGTAACAGAGTGTTGGATTCTCCTACCTCTTCTTGTCTTTGAAGAATTTCACAAACCGATATCCTTCTGGTTTTCTTTTTGTTTCTGTAACACGTCATCAAATCCATTTTCCTACGCAGGCGGAGCGCGCAGTGTGTGCATGGGGCCACACATTACAGAACGTTCTCGAATTTTATAGTTATTCTTGTTAATGTGGACGGCCTTTAACACTGAAAAACCTGCTTCATCAGGACTGTGTGGTTTGATCAGATTTGCTCGAAGGTGTCATCAGATTTTAATTTGCACAAACTATTTTCCAATTGAGTCTTCAAACCAGAGAGAAGAGGCCAGACAAAAGTAAAAAAGCTTTCAATCCAAACGTGCACAATGGAGCAGCTACAGAGCCAGCGTGCAGAGAGTCAGTGTTTGATACAAAAAACAATTAATAAAAATATTCCTTTAAAACCCAACATGGTTCATCAACATACATGCTGTGACATATTACGGCTCATTCACATCAGTCATTCTTTTTGATTCTGGTTCACTCCACTGGATTTTCATGTTACCCATGACTCATTGGGTTTCCGTCTTCTCCCTCTTGTGTTTTTGCTCTTTAGCATCTGTGCTGGGCTTGAATGTTTCAGCTCCACTCGCAGATGATAATATGACACTGTTGGTAAGTGCCAAAGACAGAAAACATCCCTCACATGAATCCTTTCTATCCTTCTTTGTGAAGTGAACTGCCATAATTGCACTTAAGTTGCATCTCTAATTGTTTGGGGGTTTGTATTGTAAATGTTTTATACTGTAATGAACTGAAGCGGTAGTTTGACAGAAACCTGGCCCGTATTTATTAAGCATCTCAGGGTAGGAAATTAGTCCTCTGAGTGAGTCAGTATTTGTCATACTTTTAGAAGTAGGAGTAAAAGTATTTTATCACCTGTCTCTGCTGATAGTTAGTGGAGCTCCTTGTTCATAGCTGCCAGGAGATGGTGTGAGGACAGATGTTTTGGCAACATTGGATGATAAAGAGCTTATTAAAAGATAGTTTTGACAAAAAACTGAATCATTTTTAGAAATGACTTGGTGAGGAGACCGCATGCTGCAGAAGAAGACTCTCCCGTTTGTTAAATTGATCCTTGTTCGCAACCAAAAGGTCGTTACCACACGCTGACAAAAATGTTGAAGGGTCCACATTTGGTCTTAATTAAAACACTGTACAGGCCTAAAGTTACCTTCAAAAACCAGACGCTAAAATCACAAGTGCCAATACAAAAAAAAAGGAAAACCACAATAATTGGTCTAAATTTCTATTCTGTGGCACTGAAGGTTGGTGACATCACGCTGAAAGTCAGTGTAGGAAGTTCTGCTTCAACTTTTAGTACGATTACTAGGATTGATTCTGAGATGTTTGACAAATACGGGTCTGGAAGTCCCCGTGTTCTGTATTGTCTTTTCTTCTGTTATCGCTTGTCTTTTCTCTTTTTCGTGTCTGCTTCTTCTCCACCCGTCTTTCGATATTCCCTTCTCGGACCTGCTTTCCACCTTCCCCACCCCGTCTTGAACCCCTCCATCCCACCCTGTCGCCCATCTTCTCCCACTTTCCTCTTCCCCCCTTCCATCCTATCTTTGCAGTTTAACTTGACAGACCTGGACTGGAGTCAGCTCAGTAAGAAAGAGTGTGTGAAGTACGGTGGTATGCTGATGGGGAACTCCTGTAAGTATGTTCCTGACCTGGCCCTGATGTCCTTCATCCTCTTCTTTGGCACCTACTCCATGACTGTTTCTCTCAAGAAGTTCAAGTTTAGCCGCTACTTTCCAACAAAGGTAAGACAGTAGATAAGATTCAAAGACTTATTATGTTGTTTTTCCACAATGGCTTTACCCTACAGAAAAGTAAACCTGCATGTGAAATGCTAGACTCTTGTAATGTGTGCATGTAGGCATTCCAATATAAAGGAGAAGGCTGGCAATATTATTTAATTATTATCTTATTTAATTGAAGACCAAACCAGCTGTTTGCGATCAAATATTGATCAGCTTTCTAAAATATATATATATATATATTAGTATTGTATAGTAACATTGCAGAAAACTTAATTTGCTCATCAGTAAATAGCATTACCTACAAATTTATAGCATGGTATTTTACTCTGTGAACTGTGTGGTTAACACCAAGGGAAGCTTTATCACTTTGTCGTGTAAATGACCTCATTAACTCAGATTACAAAAATACACTTCTTTGAGCTAAATGCTAATGCCACCATGCTAACATGCTTACAATGACAAAGTTAACATTCTGCTTAAACGTTCAATAAGTGCACCATTTTAGAGTATATACTTATATTTGCTAATTAATACTAAATCCAACATACACAATCCAACAAAGCGTATTGTTGCTAAAAACTACCACGGGTTTTGTTGCCGATAAAAAGAAGAATATCTCCAGCTTCATCCTTTAAAGCTACTGAATATCTGCAGGAAACTTCTCCTTCTCCTTATCCAAAGCTTAAACCTCTGTATCTGTACCAGAATGTCCTCTACCATGTTGTCTTCTCCTCTGCTCTCCCTGAATGTGCTCCAGCTCCGTAGCCTGATAAGTGATTTTGCCATCATCATTTCTATCCTGATCTTCTGTGGACTGGATTGCCTGCTGGAGCTCGATACCCCCAAACTGCTTGTGCCCACTGAGATCAAGGTCCACTTTTCCCTAAAATGCCGCCCTCATCTGTCATCTTTTTTTCCCTCCCAATGATGTAGTTTTTATACATTTCTAATCAGTCATTGATTTAGTGTGGATTTGTCAATGTAATGATTTTACAGAGTAAATCTTCTCTTTTTTTTGTTCTGTCTTCATTTCCACTTTTTTCTTGTATGTCTCCCCTCCTCACTGTTGTGCTACATATCGTTGTTTGTCCTCCCTTTCTCTTGGTGTGTGTGTTGGTAGCTGAGGAAGCTAATCAGTGATTTTGCCATCTTCATGTCAATCATGTCCTTTGTGGGTCTGGATATGTTGATGGGGTTAGACACACCCAAACTAATCGTTCCTACTGAGTTTAAGGTAATTAGATTTTTCTGTTTTAATGTGTGTGTGATTACAACATATTACTGGCCTTCTGCATGTGTGTGTGTGTTTTTCTTGTGGAAAGTACTTAAGTGCTTTTACTCAGGCACTGTACTTATAACTTTGAGGTTCTTGTACCTTAGTGTACTTTCTTTACATTCTATTTCTACTCATACTACTACTACTTTGACAGCTATGGTTCCGATTTACTTTTAAGATTAAGATTTTACAATAACTAATAGCTAACGGTAAAAATAAATAGTTAAAACTAGCTATCTGTATAAAGTAATTAAAACTAGCTAAATGTATACAGTAGTTAAAACTAGTTAACTGTATATAAAGTAGTTAACAATAGTTAACGGTATAAAAAGTAGTTTAAACTAGCTAACTATATATAAAGTAGTTAACAATAGTTAACGGTATAAAAAGTAGTTTAAACTAGCTAACTGTATATAAAGTAGTTAAAACTAGCTAACTATAGCAAGATGTCTATGAAGATTCTCAGTCATCCAGGTCATAGTTATCCAACGAAGGTTAAAGTCAAGGGCAACTGGACTTGGTTGAAGCTACTGGAAGACGTTTCGTCCCTTATCCAAAGGACTTCTTCAGTTCTGACTGACTGGCAGGGAAACTCAGCTATTTAACCTCAGTGGGGTCGTTATCCCGGGTCATCGATACCGCTGGTTCGTTAGTGTTCCTTGTTGCTGTGACAACAGTCGTTACAGTCGTTAAGACTACCGGTGGCCAAGACTGAACGACCATCGTTGGTATCTTCACCTGAGGCCAATAGGTTACGTTTGTTGAGTTTCCTGGGAAGTGATGAAAGGACAGCATTGAAAGTGGGGGATAAGTGGTGGCGTAGACCCCCTCCCCTGTGTGTGCGGTCTTTGGGGTGTACCAGCATCTGTCTTAGTGTGTTCTTGGGTTTAAAAAAAAAAAAAACATCCCTGTGTTTTTTAAACCCAAGAACACACTAAGACAGATGCTGGTACACCTCAAAGACCGCACACCCAAACACAAGAAAAGCAATCTAGTGTATGCGGTCCAATGCAGTGAGGAATGCACAGACCTGTATATTGGGGAGACTAAACAACCACGACACAAACGCATGGCTCAACACAGAAGGGCCGACTCCTCAGGTCAAGACTCTGCAGTCTACTTACATCTGAAGGACAGAGGACACTCGTTTGAGGACCACCAGGTGCACATTTCAGACAGAGAAGATGGATGGTTTGAAAGAGGTGTCAAGGAAGCATCTACACCAGGGTGGAGAAGCCGTCATTGAACAGGGGAGGGGGTCTACGCCACCACTTATCCCCCACTTACAATGCGGTCCTTTCATCACTTCCCAGGAAACTCAACAAACGTAACCTATTGGCCTCAGGTGAAGATACCAACGATGGTCGTTCAGTCTTGGCCACAGGTAGTCTTAACGACTGTAACGACTGTCGTCACAGCAACAAGGAA
>NW_025737675.1:0-3115 GCF_021292245.1 Micropterus dolomieu
TTGAGGGTCCCAGTGCTGTTCTATATGGTGAAGCGCTGTACTATCACTGCTACCGCTCTGCAGACGTCTGTCGCTATGACCTGAAGAGCAACGCCGTCAAACGGGTGACACTTCCAGGCACCGGCGTGGGTTTCAACAACAAGTTCCCGTATTGTTACTATGACTGCCGTGCCAATAGTGATGTGGATGTGGAGGCAGACGAGACGGGACTATGGGCAATCTATGCCACTGTCGGTAACCATGGTAATCTAGTGGTGAGTCGGCTAGTTTGGGACAGTGAGGCCGAGACACTAAATGTCTCCCAGACGTGGGAGACGAGGCTGTTCAAGAAGGCAGTGAGCAATGCTTTCATGGTGTGCGGTGTGCTATATGCCACTCGATTTGTGGACGAATATCGCGAGGAGGTGTTCTACGCCTTCGACACAGCAACAGGCAAAGAGGACAACTCACTAGCACTGCCACTGGAGAAGGTAGCTAAAGGAGTGGCCAGCCTGAGCTATAACCCCATCAACAGACAGATCTACATGTACAACGATGGATATCTGCTGGCCTACCAGGCCAACTTCTGATCTGAAGTTATTGTAATGTATTGCATGTTAGCCATGTTCACATAGCACCTAACAACAAGAAATAGCTTGATCCATGAAGTATGCCAATGTTAGCAGTCAGGTACTCCATGTTGTTAGGATTTGTAGGGCATCACAATGTTTGTATGTTATAACATATTATACATTATTATATGTTTGTAATGTAGTAACGCTGACTGTAAAAACTAAACGTTAATAAAAAAACAAAAAGTCATTAGAAGTCATTTTGTGAGTTACTTTTTCTAATTGGTTTTAGCCTGACCTGGTGTGTCTACAGACATTGTCCATCCCTAGAGCCCATCTGCTAGTATGACACAACACAAACACAAAGTTCTGTTTAAGTTTGAACCTTCTTGCTGTGAGGCAACAGTGCAATTACATCCACTTTGCAATATACTCTTAATCCAGGTTTAAATGGCAATCATGTACAACATGTTTTTATGAAAGTACACATATTTACCATATATGTCTATAAATATACATACGTAAATATTCTTTGAAATAGGTCATTATGGTTGCAAAATATGGCCTACAGTGATTGGCCTTCACTGATGTGAAATTTCCAAACTTGCCACTGGAAAAAATAGTTTGTCACAACAAAAAACCCCTAAGAGACGCACTGGCGACAGACACTAGTGCACATAGGTTTTAACCTCCTCTTCAGCGTGTCTGCCTCCCGTACCCAAGGTTGCCGGTTAGAGTCATACATTCATATTCAACTTAGAGTACAGGTAAGTGTTTGTATAGTGTAGACATAAGGCTCACAGGCTACATTACATTCATAGATCATACTTCAACATAGTATATTACCTGACTCAGTACAAAAATGTGGCAATGTGCCTTTTTACCACCAGAGTGCTCTGCAAGGCTGAGATACAGCAAACATATGACCAGAAGTGGCGTCTGTCTGTCTTGTATAACTATGTATCTTATTGATTGGTGATGAAATTGCCTTTGGGGCGGCGCAGTGGTTAGCACTGTCTCCTCACAGCAAGAAGGTCGTGGGAGTTTGCATGTTCTCTCCCTGCGTGGGTTCTCTCCAGGTACTCCGGCTTCCTCCCACCATCCTCCCACCATCCAAAGACATGCAGTCTAGGTAAATTGACCCTAAATTGTTCATCCCTGTGATGGACTGGTGACATGTCCAGGGTGTTCCCCCGCCTTGTGCCCGATGTCAGCTGGGATTGGCTCCAGCCCACCCGCCACCCTGTATGCAGGATAAGCGGTTGATGATGGATGGATGGAAATTGCCTTTGAAGAAACACATATCATATTACTTTAAAGCATAACAACACCACCACCAACACAACTGTACACTCATATGTACCAAAACATGGAGATTTAATCTGGCAATCATGAAGAAGTAGGCCAATGTGTTGGTGTGTGTATTTAGACTCCACGGTGTTATTCTTGTTCAATTTAGTTGGCAGCACTGCTGTTTTTAGTGTTTCAAAGTGTTACAACCCCTCCCTTTCTGCCTGCTGTAGCTTCATTGGTTGCTTCCTGCAGGAGCTGGCAGTTTGGTAGGGCTCGTTCAGTAATGGGCTGACACCTGTGTAGGCATCAGCCTAGGCTACATACAGGTGCTGGTCATATAATTAGAATATCATCAAAAAGTTTATTTATTTCAGTAATTCCATTCAAAAAGTGAAACTTGGATATTATGTTATAACTGACAACTAATGAAAATCCCAAATTCAGTATCTCTGAAAATTAGAATATCAAGATCAATACAAAAAAAGGATTTTTAGAAATGTTGGCCAACTGAAAAGTATGAACATGAAAAGTATGAGCATGTACAGCACTCAATACTTAGTTGGGGCTCCTTTTGCCTGAATTACTGCAGCAATGCGGCGTGGCATGGAGTCGATCAGTCTGTGGCACTGCTCAGGTGTTATGAGAGCCCAGGTTGCTCTGATAGTGGCCTTCAGCTCTTCTGCATTGTTGGGTCTGGCATATCGCATCTTCCTCTTCACAATACCCCATAGATTTTCTATAGGGTTAAGGTCAGGCGCGTTTGGTGGCCAATTAAGAACAGGGATACCATGGTCCTTAAACCAGGTACTGGTAGCTTTGGCACTGTGTGCAGGTGCCAAGTCCTGTTGGTAAATGAAGTCTGCATCTCCATAAAGTTGGTCAGCAGCAGGAAGCATGAAGTGCTCTGAAATTTCCTGGTAGACGGCTGCGTTGACCTTGGACCTCAGAAAACACAGTGGACCAACACCAGCAGATGACATGGCACCCCAAACCATCACTGACTGTGGAAACTTTACACTGGACTTCAAGCAACGTGGATTCTGTGCCTCTCCTCTCTTCCTCCAGACTCTGGGACCTTGATTTCCAAAGGAAATGCAAAATTTACTTTCATCAGAGAACATAACTGTGGACCACTCAGCAGCAGTCCAGTCCTTTTTGTCTTTAGCCCAGGCAAGACGCTTCTGACGCTGTGTCTTGTTCAAGTGTGGCTTGACACAAGGAATGCGACAGCTGAAACCCATGTCTTGCATACGTCTGTGCGTGGTGGTTCT
>NW_025737676.1:0-3101 GCF_021292245.1 Micropterus dolomieu
CTGTAGACCACTACTTCCTGTTCAAAGCACTCCAAACATTTGATTTTGGACCAAAACTAATATCCACTGTAGAAATGTTTTATAAAAATATTAACAGTTGTGTTATATTGTACCCAAATACCAGCAAAAGATTTCCTGTACTTAGATCAGTTCGCCAGGGCTGCCCTATTTCACCTTTTTGTTCCTGCTGGTGGTTGAACTACATATTCATCATAATCCCATTATCACAGGTTTGTCTATTTTTGGTAAAGAAATCCGATTGACTCAGTTAGCTGATGATACAGGCCTTTTTTAACATCAGATTGAATATGCTATATCCTTAATTGACCAATTTTCTGCTGCTTCTGGATTAACACTCAACAATCTAAATATATATATATATATATATGTATATATATTTTATGTTTATATCAAACTGATGATAAGCAATTGTTTAATATATCAGTCAAGAAATGTGTAAAATATCTGCAAGGACTACATGGAACATCAGCAACTTAACTTCTCTCCTATATTAAAGAAGACTAAAACAATACTGAACTTGTGGCTTCAAAGAGACATTTCAATACTGGGCAGAATCCTCCTGACTAAAGCAGAAGGGATTTCAAGATTTGTCTACCCTGCTCTCCCCTCAGTGTCCGCGATTCAACATGCAAAGACATTAATAACGTACTCATAAGCTTCCTATGGAAGAATAAGCACCATCACTTAAAAAAAGCGCTGCTCTCTGGCTCTAAGGAGGAAGCGGCTTTGAACTTTTGGACTTTTGTGACTTGAACTACACCTTCAAGGTGAAATGGTTAAAAGAATGCTTAAATGCACCCGACTCATTATGATACTTTATCCCACATAACATTTTCAAAGTGTCACTATAATATCACAAAGTTAAAACTGTCCTGTCCACTGGAAGCTGTGCTGTTCTCATAACTTCTCTCCACACAAGTTTATTATATGGAATAATGAATGCATCACCAAAAGGAACAAGTCACTTTATTTACAAAACTGGATCCATAGAAATATCATCTTCTTAAGGGACTTATTTGATTGTAACGGTCAATTAATTAAGTGTGAGTCCTTTCTTAGAGAGAAGGCATTCCCAATAACATTCAGAGAATGTAGCTCAGTCTTTAAATCTATACCTAATGGTTTATTGCAGGGGTTCTCAACCTTTTGCAAGCTGGGCCCCCCAAGAGCTGGTTCATTCACAGTTGGGCCCCCCTGTCAGCCCCGCTATCATTACTAGGGGCTATTGTTAGAATTGGCAGTAGCACCAGACTACTTCTAATGTGAGCTTGGAGGCATTATTATTATTATTATTATTAATATTATTATTTATTATTAGTAGAGTAGAAGTCTGCCTATTATCATTACTAGGCCTATATAATTTTATATATATATATATATATATATATATATATATATATATATATAGTTGTATTATTTTTCTCTAGTCTTTTTAATATTATTATATAAGTTGCATTATCTATTCAATATTTATATATTTCTACATATATTTATGTCAGCTGTATGTTTGTCTACGTGTAGCACCTTATCACCAAAACACATTCCTCGTATGTGTTAAACTACTTGGCAATAAAGCTCCTTCTGATTCCTCTTGTTACGGCCGCCGCTGGCTGCCTTAGAGTAGTTGTGTTCTGGAGTTCTCTGAACAGTATGCAAATCCCCGCTGCGAGCACCTGTTGAGGATTGGTTCCCCTGGACCTGGAACCCCCCACTTCCTGGTTGCTGTTTGCTGGCGTCTGATTGGTGTGGTCGAAGATCCAACCGAACCTGCCAACCAGGACTCACCAATCAACACCAGCTGGCCTACTAATAGTTTGTGTTCCTGCAGTTTGAGGCGACTGTGAGCCAGTGATCAGTTCGCCTTGTTGTTGGTTGTTCACCCTTGTGAATTTCTTGAGTGTTGAACGTTGGTTACGTATTGTAACCCCAGATTCTATGAGTATAGGCGTAGCCCTCTAAGAGCTGTCACTATTGGGTTCATCCCCGCGCGCATGCGCAGTCCTGAAGATTTCTTTCGCGCCCATGTGCCATGCACGGGCCTCTCTCAGGTCCGCAATTTAGGTATATAATACCGGCGAGACCAGAGATCTGCTCCCAAGAGGTCAGCTTTTTTTTCTTCAGCCGACGCTGGTGGGACCAGTCGGGCCCGCAGCTTAGAGGGCTACGCCTATACTCATAGAATCTGGGGTTACAATACGTAACCAACGTTCTATTTCGTATAGGCTTCGCCCTCTAAGAGCTGTCGCTATTGGGATAAGGGCGAAGCCAGATGTAGTCAATGCCCACTGGACCCCCAGCGGTCATAAGCATTAACACACCAGCTCACAGTACCCTAATCACACAATGCATGATAGAGACCAAAATGTAGGTCAATGTTTCCGTCTGCTGTGAGGAAATTGGAACGAGAGTTACGCATTGTAACCAGTCCAAACAACGAGCAGAGCAGGCGGGAGGATGGAACAACACACACGCATCCCGGCAACGGGGGGTGTGTGTGCGCACGAGAGCGCCCAGAGTACAGGCACACACAGACGCACACTGCGGCTTATGTTGAGGGAACAGTAAGGACGGTTGTTACGCATTGTGGCAGTCCAACTGGAGCGCAACTAAGACAGAAAGAGCCCCAACAGCCCGTGGCAAGAGGAGCCTTACCGGCTCCTTTACAGGGAAGCCTATGAGTGCGTAACGTGCCCCGAGCCAGCAGCGTCGCGCCTGGTCTCCAGAACATTCAGTACCGAGTGCGTTAGGGAAAACCCCGATGCATCACGTAAATAGAAGCGGATAAAGGGGCAGGGTGAAGCCCATGATGCCGCTGTGCAAATATCCTCCACAGCCATCCCGCTGAACAGCGCTGTGGAGGAGGACACGGCTCTTGTCGAGTGCGCACGGATGCCGGGTGGGGGGTCCTCCCCAGCCGCAACGTACGCCTGTGTGATGGCCTCACACAGCCAATGAGCCAACCGTTGTTTTGACAGAGACTTGCCTCGTGAATGCTCTCTGTAGTGAACAAACAGCTGTTGAGTTTTTCTGAGGGCAGCCGTGCGCTCTACATAATGAGACAACGCGCGCACCGGGCAGAG